>NW_008354544.1:1197842-1288346 GCF_000622305.1 Nannospalax galili | reverse complement strand
GGAGCAAGGGTATTAGTAAGGAAGAAAGGGGGGGAAGTGCAGGCACCTTAAGTGGGAAAACCATGATAGAGGGGGGAGACGATACAAGAGAGAAACAATGCCTAGCTAGTCACGAAAACCAGAGGGAACCATATTATTCCTACAATCTACTGACAAATTATACATAAAAGATCAAGGAGGAAGTTTTAAAAGAGCTTTGGCCTAGTTAGAAAAACCCTTGAGTGCTGTAAGCAGAGCTGAACAGGCCATTGTAGTGGGAGTTGGGAAGACCAGAGGCAGAAAAAGAACGAAGATTGTAAGGACCCAGATCATGAGGTTTGGGGGATGAACACTGACTCTATTAGGAAGTGGGCTGGAGGTCACTCAGGATATACTCAAGTAAAGAATCTGATTGCATTCTGCCATGTCCTGAGAACTTGAGTAAGGCCGCATTAAAAAGCAATGGCCTAAGTTGGTGGAGAAAATTTCAAGGCAGAACAACACTGGGAGTGCATCATGGTTACTGCTTGCTGCTCTCATGCGGACCTACAGCTGGAGAGAGCAGCAAACACAGCAAAAAGAAACAATGGGAAGTTTGGCAAGGAAGGGTGTGTGAGCAAGCTTAACGCTGTAGACAAGGAGAATACAGATGACAAGACGTCTTTTATTGTTTAAGAGACCAGTGGCATTAAAGAAAAAAGCTCTTGCTCTGCACTGGAACAATAAGAAAGGAACCCTGAGAGCAAGACCTTACTCACTAAGGGCCCTAACTTGTGAAAATGCAAATGCATTTGAAAGGAGATAGCCTGAGCTCAGAAAGCCAAAGGGGTGTCTGCTCCTGGAGAGCAGCTGCCTAGAGAAGTGCTTCCCAGAGTTGGCACACAGAAGCTGGTGGAACTTGGTCCAAGGGGGCCAGGATACATCCTTAGCTGGCAGCAAAACTTGGCAGCAGCATCCATGTGGTACTGGATTTGGAGGCACCAAAGATGCAAAATTGAGGGGGTCATGGGGTCTTGCTCCATGGTTTCAGAGAGTAGCTAAGGTCAGGGAATGTGTTGGATGGTTGGAGTCCCTGCAAGCAGGCCTTGAAAAGTCATTGTTGAAGCTGAAGGTGAAGCTTAGGTTTCAATATATACCTCAAGATGGTGGAGATACCAGGACAACATGACATCTGGCAAAGAAAACTGAAGGCTCAAGAGCGATGTGTGCTACAGGCAGCAGAGATGGAGTGGGGCTACCTAAGCCCTTTCGAGTTTAGTCAAATTCATCATGAGCTCCAGGTGCCAGACATGGAGCTTCAGGATTTGGCATTTACCCTTCTGGGTATTGGTCTTGCTTTGGTCCAATCTTTTCTTGTTATACCTCCAATCCTTCCTTTTAGAATAAGAATGTATACTCTGTGCAATGTTTACTCATTCCATGTTAGAAGCATGCAACTTGCTGCTTGATTTTACAGAGGGTCACAGTTAAGAGATTGCCTTGAGTCTCAGAAGAGACTTTGTATTTTAAACATCATTAGGATTGTTAGACTATGGCGACTTTTGAAATTGGATTGAATAACTTTTGCATAATGAGATAGCCATAAGTCTATCAGGGCTAGAGGCAAAATGTAGTTTGTATGTGAAATGTCTCTTGTATGCTCATATGTCTGAATACTTGGTCCCCACCTACTGGTGTTGTTCGGGAAGGTTTTAGAACATTTAGGATACAAAGTCTTCCTGAAGGAAGTGGGTCACTTAGCGTCAGGCCTTGAGGTTTTATGATCAGGCCCCACTTGTTAATTCTGCTTCCTGAGTGTGGATGAAATGTTACCAGCCAGCCTCTTGCTCCTGCCACAATACCTTCCCTGCCTGTCATGATGAATGGTACTTCTTTGGAAATGTAAACCAAAACTGTAAGCAACTCTTAAATTGCTTTTGTCAGGGTATTTTATTACAGAAATGGGAAAAAAGTAAGAGAGGCAGTTTCCATCTAGTTCTTGCATGAAAACAGAAGAATTGGCAATAGTGTTCATGGTTTGTGGGGCCTTGAGGCACTCCATGAGCAACACCTCATAGAGAAGTAACCCACCATTCACAGTGGGATTTTCACTCAACAGCCTTAATGAGTGTCCTTTCCCACTCATGCAGAGTGCCTACATTTAAACTTCTTAACTTTACTGTTCTTTGAGATGCTTTTACAAATGTGTAAAACACTCAAGAGTTAACATTACAGAAAGGAACTTTATTACAGAGGATGGGCAGGATCCCTGAAGACCCAGTGATTTCTTATCCAAGCAAGTGCCTATTTGTTT
This sequence comes from Nannospalax galili, assembly GCF_000622305.1. Taxonomy (NCBI): domain Eukaryota; kingdom Metazoa; phylum Chordata; class Mammalia; order Rodentia; family Spalacidae; genus Nannospalax; species Nannospalax galili. The sequence continues at coordinate 1,286,074 of NW_008354544.1, read as the reverse complement.
TGAACAGCTAAGTGGATATTTAAAAAATAAATGTTAGCAAGGTTCAGTACAGCATGAAATAATCTCATTTGTGTCAATTGCATCATCAAAAGAGTAGTGTTGGGCACAGTTTCATGGATAAGAAACATTACCCCATCCAGCCTCTATAATCCACTGTCATTTTCCATGAGTCATCCTGCTTCCTCATTCTGGAATACTGCTGCCATATTGGGGTGATTGTGTATCTCTTTACCCCTATGGTTTCAGTGCAGCTGACTTGCACAGCTGACCCAGGCGCAGGCTCCTTTAGGAGTCACTCTCTAGCTTGCTGTGCATACCACTGGAGCTAGTTCCAAGCTCTTTAGACTCTAGGCTGCCACAGTGTCCTTTGCCTTTCTATCAACCATATGTGACTCCTGAAAGGATCCCAGGCTAAGCAAATAACTTTCACCACTCCTCACTATAGTTTCTTTCAGAAAAGAAATATATACTCCATACTATAGGGAGATAACTTTCCATAGCTAGGGTAAGTTTAATACTTTTCACTTGCACTGTTTTATCATTTACATCTTCCATGAACTGTTGCTCAGGCTTTAAAGCTGTCCAGGAACTCACTAGGAACTCCAACTTGACAGTCTTGTTGCATTTGCCTGCAAGTAGCCTTGACTGAGCTCCTTGTCTGCTTTCTCTCCTTTTCCTCTCCACCTAAGTGATTTGTCACCTTAATTTATACGTAGGTCTAAACTATTCAGACCTATCAGAGCCTCTTCCATCTCATAAAGATGGCTTCCTACCATGGGGCTCAGCAAGGCCACTGAAGTCCTAAATCAGTCCTGAGGTTCCTGTTGAATCAATCACTTTCTTAGTGCCTGTAAACACAGTATTATCAGGCCCAGAGAAGTGGGCATCAAACACTACCTCTCTCATGCCCGGTTTACTCAGTGATGCCTGTGCTTCCTCTGTTGTTTTCTAGTTCCTGACCTTCATGAGTACCACATTTCCTTAACAGATCTTATGAGTCAATACACTGGAGACAGATTTCTCTTGTATTGCCTCAGGTTATGCAGCCGCTGTCTCAAGGAGAGAACTGTAGTTATATTACATTGTTTCTTTGCTCCCATGTCCCTCTGCCGCATAAGCAAGGCTGTCAGGAACTCCTTCATTGCTTTTTTAAAATTCTTAACCAATTTAGCAGTTCGGATGCAGTCTTCCCTAATTATCATAGTTCCTAAACGGAGATTGTTAAGGACCCTGTCTGTACGCTAAGTCATGGATTTTCTCTTCTTTTCTATTAAAGGTTGGACCTGAAGGATATCTTCTGTCACTTGTTCCCCACTTTCTCCTTGTCAGATTCCACCTACAAATTCGAAGCTTTTTGATCCCATGATCAGTAGCACAGCTCTAATCTGCAGTCTCCTTCCCTTGCATCCTGAGAGCTGTGGGAAACAGCACACTAGTGTCCTCACCTCATTGTCTACTCTTCTTGTCAAACCAGAGCCGATCAGGAAGGCGTTGTCTTTTTCCTGCTGTAATTCCTTCCTTACACAGGCAAGTTCTTTCTGAGAAGACAACTCAGCCTCAGGGGCATGTCTTATTGCCCACAGCAAGGCCATGCAACATTCGCCACAGCCTGTTCATGACACCATCAGCTGTTTAGACGTATCCACACACTTATAAGGTGGACCCCATCTATCAAGGGCACATGCCATGCTATATCACACAGAGTAAGACTGCCACCCTGGGAATCACAGGGGGAAAAGGCAGTCATATCAGGATTGCCCCCATGGACAGTCCACCGTGGCAGATCATCCTCAGTTGCGTGTCTCATCAATCATTATAGGGACCATGCAGCCATTCTTTATCAACTAACTCATCTTTGGTTCTGTTGGTCATGTTAGAGCACCAATTGTGTTGTGTACTTTTCCTGGAGGACATGTGGACAAATGTCTATTTATCCCAGATAAGGCACCAATGACAGACCAAAGACACAATTCCACACTTCTAGCTTAGTGTTCTCGTGAATTTACTGGGGTTACTTACAGGAATACGGACAAAGAATTAGAGGTAGGAGTATGAGTGACTACATGCAGCTCTATCATCAAGAAGCCCATCCCAATATGGGTAATGACCCACAAACCTAAATCATTAGAGCTCTCCACACGACTTGGAGAGTCTCCTTTCTTCAGCAATTGTTGCTGCTTATATAACCTTAGGGAGTGGCCTTGAGAATCTTGTAAGTTCCAGGTGCTTCCTGAGTCTTGTAAATTTTGTTTACTTCCTGTGTTATAAAAGCCTCAGTCCTCCATCCAGAGGGAGTGTTTGAATTCCAAGAAAATAGCCACAAAGCACTATGCCTTCAAAGTCTTAGGGAAAGTGACCATATAGCCTAGAATGTTACACCCATTTCAAAATTAATTGAAAAGACAACAGAAAATAGATAATAGATAAACAGAGGGTTCCAGGAAATATGACTCCTAAAAATCAACAAAATGACAAAAATAGTAAAATAAAAGAAATGGTATTTTCCTGATGTAATTAAATTAAAACAGCACCCTTTCAGATAATTTCAGAGTGAACTGGTGACAGTAACAGAAAAACCAAGGCAAATATTAATAGCATGCAATAAAAAATGTGCAATAAAGAAAATACAATTATGAATATTATTTGCACAAACAATAATATATATAAATGAACACTGATTTTTTAATTAAACTCCATTGAGACAATTAAGGGAGAACTATACATCTGAAAATCAAGGAGGAAGAGGGTTACAAAAATATAATCTTTCAGCTTCCTATAGTTCTGGCACTTGGGAAATGGAAGCAAGAGGGTTGTGAGTGCAGAGAACAGTCTGGGCTCCACAGTGAGACCTTGTTTCAAAAAGGCCTATAGATAATATCCAACATTGTTTATGATAGAAGGATAAAGCACAGTAATAGCTAAACCCAGAGTGATTGCCCAGTGAAACAAAAATTGGGAGGTGGAAGTCTGGGGACGCATTGTTTTACAATTGTTATTAATGTATTACTTTGTTAAAAAGTAAAGTCCTTAAAAAATAAAAATAAATTCTGAATGAATTCAGTGGCTGTTAAGAAATAAATGTTTTTTCTTCCTTTTAGTTTTCACTATTTATAAAATTTATATTAAATTATTAAAAATAAATTTGTATTCATAAGATAAAAACAACACGTTTCAATGTTTTGAACAACTGTATTTTATTTATTTGGAATAAAAATATGTACTTAGATCATTTACCAAGCTAAATAATTTACACCATTAATAGTGGGACATTCATGTACTAATGAATATATGGACATAAAGCATGTACAGTAACAACTTTTTAAAATCATTGAAACAGGGGCTGGAGAGATGGCTCAGCAGTTAAGAGGACTGGTTGCTCTTGCAGAGGACCCTGGTTCGATTCCCAACACCAAATGGAGGCAAACACTATCCATAACTCCAGTTCCAGGGGAATCCAATGTCTTCTGATCTCCGCAGATATTTCACAACACAGGTGCATTTATGTACATGCAGGCAATACACTCATACACAGAAAATAAAAATAATAATTTAAAAAAATTTTTAAATCATTGAAATAACATCAACAGGAAATAAACTATTCATAGTCAGCTAAGAACATTGCTTCTACACCCGGCCTGAATCTTCCAAGAGCTCTTTCAACTTTTAAAATGCTATTAAAATTAAGCAAATTTAAAGGGAAAGTAAATAAAGCTTACCCAGCTTTGAGATCATTCAGATGCACCTGCACTCTGCCAGCAGTGCAGAAGTTCAGGCTTTCAGTCCTGTTTTGTCTACTTTGTAACCTGGTAATCTGTATAATCTGTACCCATGAGAAATCTTTGTTAGGTGTAAGGCTGATAAGAAATGAATGGCTTCAGGATTGGAAGGGGATGGAAATGCTCCAGTGTCCCAAGACATTTGTTTCCTTACCTATAACAGAAATCCTGTAAGTTCATTAAAGGAGTAATTGAAATGGTGTATTTGAATCACCAACCATAACGCCTGACTTGTAAGCACACGGTATGTATTGTTCTGTTTCTTATGGTATTTTCACACTTTTTAAGGCACTAAGAACAACTCTTTACCAATGATAGGTAGTAAGAAGAGATTTGTGAATTAAAAATTTTGCTGTAGGGGCTGAAGAGATGCTCAGTGGTTATGATTGCTCTTCCAGAGAACCAGAGTTCAGTTCCCAGCACCCACGTCAGGCAGCTCATAACCACCTGTAGCTCCAACTCCAGGGGATCCAATGCCTTTGTTTGACTTCCATGGGCGCATGTGTGCCTGTGTGCGCACACACACATAAATATATAAATCTTTTTTTTTTTAAAGGTGGGAGGGTTAAAATTTTTTTCCATAAAAATGTTGTTCTATTGGGCTGGGAATACAGCTCAGTGGTAAAGCCTAGTATGCATGAGGCCCTAATTCATTTCCCAACACTGAAAACAAAACACACACACACACACACACACACACACACACACACACAAAAACCCTGTTCTTTTGAACCCTGTTCTTTTCATCTGACTTAGTTTTCTGTTTTCAGTTGAAGGAAGTGCAGGTGATCATAAAGGATCATATAAAGGACTTAATATTGGGAATATGTTTATCTCTGGAGCCCCCTCAAGTTCCTCCTATGACAGACATTCTTAGTTTGTCACCCACAGCCAAGAGCTCATGGTGCCTCTGCACTGCATATTAAAGACTCCTGATACTTATTTTGCCAGGGTCCCTTGCTGACAGAATGGGCGGGTACCCTCTCTGGACCCAGGACACCTGAGAAAACTATGCTAGGAAAGTATACTAGGCAGCTTCTTCTTACTGTGCCAAAATATCTCACATAACTCACATAAGATTCATTTCGGCTCATGTTTTCAGAGATTTCAGTCCGTGTTTGGCTGGCTACCAGCTGAAACCTCAAGCAGAAGATCATGACAGAGGAAAGTTGATTATCTCTTGGCATCTAGGTAGCAAAGAAGAAAGGGACTGGGGGATGAGGAGATGACTCATAGGACAAAATACTCACCATGAAAACATGAGGACCTGAGTTCGCCTCACTAGATTCTGTACTAGTGTGTGGCTGTAATCCCAGCACTGCTGCTGAGATGGGAGGTGGATACAGGAGAATCTCCAGAAGTTCACTGGCAGCTAGCCTGGTGTGTGCAGCAGTCAACAGTGGAGACCCTATCTCAAACAAGGTGGAAGGCAAGGACCAACAGCAGAGGTTGTGCCCCGACCTCTACCATGTGCTGTGACGTGCACATTCACATATGTACAAACACACACACACACACACACACACACACACACACATTTAAAGGGGAGTGGTGTTCAGGGCATGATATACTATTCAAAGACACACCTCCAGTGCCCTACCTCCTCCAATCAGGCCCCCGCCTCTTGATGGCCCATTCAGCTATAAACTCATGAACAGATGTCTCTGTTGATGAAGTTAATACCCTCGTGATCCAGTTGCCTCTCAGTAAGGCCACCAGATGGGGACTAGACCCTCAACACAGAGCCTTGTAGGAAGGACCTTCATATCTAAGCTGTAACACAGGGCTTCCAGAAATGTTTTCTCCCTAAGGAACATAGAAAGTCCTTCTCTCTGCTTTTGTCCCCGGGCATCTTGCTGCATGGAACCATAGCTGCCATCTAGTGGTCATGATGGGAAGCCACAGGAGCCCAGAGAACTGGAAAGCAAGGCTGCATACCTGCACGTTTGGGCTGTTTGAAGGGACTTGTTGTTAAGGTCACTTTACTCAGAGTTCTGTTCCTTGCAGCCACAAGCATCTTTCTAGTACATCCATGGTAAGCTGGTATCATGTAGCCTTGTCATAACAAGCACAACGTTCTAATGACTCATCGATGTAAACTGACGGATGAATACCTCCTTTTCCATTTTGGTTTTTTTCTCTGGCTAACTGAGAAATTTTGTTGTTGGCTAAACTAAGCCAGCATACTATGCTTTCTCTGCAGTGAGCTGGGTGATGGCAGCTGCTTTCCTAATCAGTCAGCTTTATTTGTCTGGTACGAAACTGAAATCTGGGGGTAGGGGTGGTGCATGCATTTGATCCTAGCACTCAGAAAGGCAGAGCTCTGTGAGTTCAAGGTCAGCCTGGTCTACATACTGGTTTCAGACCATTCAGGGCTACATAGTGAGACCCTGTCTTCAAACCAAACAAAGAAACCTGAAACCCATTTCTGTTCAATAGAGAAAAGGGTTTGGAGAGGCGGCTCAGCAGTTAAGAGCGTGCACTGGTTTTGTTTTCTTTTTCTGCATCTGTTTTTTATTTATATACAATTTTATTGAATTTTTGTGTATTTCATACATAAAATCATCCTTATACTCTTTTCCTTCCCCTTTGGCACCCTCCCACAGCCGCTCTCCCGCATTGGAATGCCTACATTCTGTCATTTGTCTTAAGGCCTATTATGTAAAGTTAGTGTCCCAAGATGTCCCTCAGTGCAGGTTCATCGACTGAGATCTAGTCAACCTATCTAGAGTCTCTCTCTTCAAGAAGTTCTGCTCTTTCTCACCTAGCAGCAATCAGCTGCCAATAATTCTTCAATTAAGATTGGGAATTGCTGTTCATTTCCACAGTTCTGTGCTGGGTATTTGTCTGCCTAAGTTTGCATGGGTCTTGTGCATGCTGACACCATTGTATGAGAATGGTCCCAAGCATCTGTAGGACCATTTCCATATGGTCATCCTCCCAGCTCTTACAATCTTTCTGCTCCCTCTTCTGCAATGGTCCCTGAGCCCTGGGTGGGTGGATCTCAATATAGGAGTCCTGTCCAAGGACCCACACTCTGCAGACTCTTGTTCTCTACATTTTGGCTATTTGTGGCCTTTTGTGCTCCTGCCCTCTGTTGCACGAGGGAGCCTCATTGATGAGAACTGAAAGATGCGTTAGTGTTCTCTTCATCCCTTGTTCTATGTTCCGTGAGTCTTAGGTGGAGAGGCTGCATTTTTTTTCTTCAGAGGTTGCGTCTTAAACATGCAACTTAGGCTTGGGCAAACCATCCTTGACTCTCCTGGCCTTTGTTGTTTGCCATCAGTTCTTCACATTACTTAACCTTCATATGCATCATCACTCCAGTCTTTGCCTCCATCATCACTGTCTTCTCCTTGTGTATCTTTCTATATCCTTCAACAGCTATCTTCAAAAGATGTGGTCATATGAGATTAGAGACCCCTACTGAAGTATGCTCTTACCTACCTTAACTAATATCTACAACTTTTTTCCTAGACACCACCACACCCGAGGATAGGAGTTCAACCTATCACTTTTTATAAAGGAGCAGGGACACATTCCAACTCACAAGCAGCAAGAAACACTGGTTTCAAGTTCTCAAGATCCCTGGTCTCCAAAATTGTCATAAAATTCCATACACTTGTGATGGGCCCTGGAAACTCTACACTTGTGGAACAGAATTTTGAATTTGAAGGATTTCCAAGGAGGCACTCAACCATCAACAGTGATCAGCAAGACAGAAGTATAGTCAGAGAATGTCAGAGAGCAGAAGGAGGACTGTCACAAGCAAAACCAGGGCAAGAACATCCAGCCAAGGAAAGACGTACCGTCAGAGACTGAAGTCCAGAACAGAAAAATCTACCCAGCATGAAGACAGTTGCTTTCTTCTTTTTCCTCCCCACCCATGTGGCCATCCCTTTTTCCCTTCATAGATAGATAGATGATAGATGATGGATAGGTAGATGATAGAGATATAGATAGATAGATGATAGATAGATAGATGATAGATGATGGATAGGTAGATGATAGAGATATAGATGATAGATAGATACATAGATGATAGATGATAGATGATGGATAGGTAGATGATAGAGATATAGATGATACATAGATAGATGATAGATGATAGACAAATATAGACATATATAGATCTAGATGATGTAGATATAGATATCGATGTACATATGTAGATAGATATGTGCGCCTCCTTTTCACTACACCATGCTGACCTTCATATGCTCACTGGAAGCCATCCTAGCATCTTCATCTCACATGTATGTTCTGGAAGAAAGTGATTAGACTGGAGGCACAGGAGGCACTGAGTGCAAAGGACTGCTCCTCACAGATGGCCTGAACCAGCCTAGCAGTGATCAACATGAAAATGACAAATACTCTCTAAAGATTTTGCAAAGAGAAGAATAATAGAGCTAGGTCATGTGGCTGTGTGAAGGGTAACAGAAAGTGCAAGGGAATTCCTGCATCTGCACCTGCAAGCTGGTAGATGATGTATGATGTAGGAAAAAGAAATTATGCCCCAGTAACAAATGAGCCGTGGTATGGACTGTGAATCCTTTCCTGACAAACTCTTATGCTAAAACTTAACCTCCAGCTTCCTGGGATCATCGCAGAAAGACACAGGAAGATGAAGCTCACAAAAGACAAAGCATGAAGGGGAAGTGCTTACTGGACATGGACACACAGAAGACTTCTAAGTCCTGCCTTAAAGATGTTAGGAAACATTTTTTCACATAATAAAGTCCATCCCCCTCCCTCCATTTCTATGAACACCAGAGTTACAAAGAATAGACTTTGGGAGATGCTCCTATTGAGAAGGTAGACTGTAAGTTAAAGTTCACTGCATATCTTCTGTCTATATTTGTACTTGCTGAGTTTGAAGACTGCTTGGGAACAAAGAAATAATCTGATGCAGAGGTTTTCAAACTTTATTCCAATGCAAATATTACTGGAATTTTAACATATAAAACAGAAGGAAGCAGAGCTGGTTGCATCTAGCAACCATTATCACATCTGATAACACAAGGAACTTGAGAAACATTGGCCGAAAAGCCAAAAGCTAAGGCAAGGGCATCATTCTTGGGGGGGGGGGGCAGACAATGACATGGAGAATTAAACAGCTAGTGGTGTAGCCAAGTCACAGTACCAGTCTCCAGCCAGGCCCAGTGTCATAGGGCTATCATCCCAGCAGTCAGGAGGCTGATGTTGAAACAGGAGGACCACAAATTTGAGATCAGCCTAGGCTGCACAGTTATTTTGAGGCGCAGCTACACAGCTCTGTACTAGACAAGAAAGGAAACAATAGCAGTAGAAGCAGTGTATGTCTCCAGGCCCACCAAACAGACCGTAGTCTCAAAATGACAGCAGTACTTAGGTCCTTGTCCTTCTTTTGCTTCTATGTCTCTTGTGGTTGATCTGTTGGGTCATAATGTCACAGCATGCAGGAACATACTGAATTCTCCTCTGAAGAATCACCCTGGGAATAAATGTCACATGGAGAATCAGTTAACCTACTACAGGTACATCAAATGGTGCTTGTGAATAGCATAACAAATTAACATTTCTATGCACCTATCAAACATTAATAAGTGATTCAGTAATATTAGCTTCTGCCTCAAAAATGGTGGGCTTTTTAAAAAATATTTTATTATGTTTATTTTATGTGTATGAGTGTAATGCCTGCATGCGTGTAAGTGCACCCATGTTGTGCAATGCCTGTGGAGGTCAGAAGAAGGCATCAGATTCCCTGGCACTGGAATTACAGATGGTTGTTATCACTGTGTGGCTGCTGGAAATCAAACCTCAGCCCTCTGCAAGAACAGCCAGTGCTTTTAACCTCTGAGCTAACTGTCCAACTCCCAAGGGGTGGGCTTTTAAAAATCTTCTAGAATAGTGGTTTATCACAGTTCCCATTGATCGATGACAAAATTCTCAGTAGATTCAACTTTTGAAGATCTGGCATGTACTTGCCGCATGACTCAGCTGAAAGATTTTAAAAACTTCTGTAGAGACTGTGAATGAAAAACCATCAATATCCATGTACGTGTGTGTCTGCAAAGACCTCATCTGCTTTATCAGCGTGCCCTTGGGAAAGGCATTAGTATAAAAGCCAAAATTTGTGCTGTACATTAGGCTTTATGAATAATGTAAAACAAGTGAGCGAGAGAGTGGGGGCAAGCGGCAGAAAGCGCATTGTATTGCAATGCAGGCATTGCCTTAATAAATGGGCACAATATGAACCAATGTGTCCTTACAGTGTCATTAATAAGAATGTGTCTGCTTGACTATGAAGAGGAAGAATTGTTGGATTTTTACAAAAATGAGATCACACTATACTTACTATTCAGAAGCAGGCTTCTTTCATTTGAAAACATGAGAAACATTTCCAAGCACATAGAAAATGGCATAGCTCTTGTGATAAATGTGTGAGATTTTTTTCCCCCCCGCACGAAGCTTCCCCCAGTTGTTCAGTGATTTCCCTTTTTATTGTTCTGAGGTTGTTTTCATGTTCTGTGAGAGGATGGGGTATTCCTAATCTTCACCATCTTGTCATTGTGAGGAAAAATACCTTGTTTCTCTAAATGGGGTTCGCCAATCAACAGCAAGGCTGAGATGATTTTTTTTCCATTGCCTAGACATTTCAATTAATTGTTCAAATGTTTTTTTCCTATTTCTACTGTGTTAGAGATTCTTATTGATGAGATTTGAGATTAGGCACTTCATAAATGTTTATATTTTGCCTTTTAAATGTTTATATTTTTTCATCAAATAATCAAGAGTTTTAACATATAATATTGCCAAGAATCCATCTTTCAAAAGTGGTTCCTAGATGAGGTTTTGGGGGAGGCGTGGGGAAGTGATTTTTGCTTTTTTTCAGCCTTTCTTTTACTTTTTAAAAAATGTGTACATTCATTTTACACATTCCTGTGTTACACAACAATATTTTCATACAAGTGGGCGCTGTTCATTGAGCACATTTCCCTCAGTCCTCCCTCCCCTCTCTCGCATTGCCTCTAGTCCCTTTTTCCCCTGGACAGTTTGGCTTCTACTTTCATGCCATAAATACATACATGATTTTATGTATCCATATAAATTCTAGGAAGCACGAATGACAGAAAATATATGGTATTTGTCTTTCTGATGCTGACTAAATTCACTTAATAAGATTATCTCCAATTGCAGCCATTTTCCTCAAATGACATAATTTCTCTATGGCTACAAAGAACTCAATTGTGGATATATACACATAATTTCTTTATCCATTCCTCTGTTGCTGGGACATAGTTTAGTTCTGTAACAGCTATTGTGAACAGTGCTGCGGTAAACCTTGCTGTGCAAGTACCCGTGGTGTGTGGACTTGGGAGTCTTTCAGCTCTACCCAAGAGTAGTATAGCTGGGTCATATGGTAAGTCTGTTGCTAGATTTTTCAGAAACCTCCATACTGATTTCCATCATTGCTGGATCACTGACATTCCCACTAGCAGTGTGTGAGTTCCTATTTTAACTCATACTCACCAACATTTGCTCTTTCTTTCTTAATAACTGTCTTTTTGACTGGGATGAGATGGAATCTCATTTCAGCTTTTATCTGCATTTCTCTTATGGGTAATGAGATTAAACACTTTTTACGATTGTTGGCTATATATATTTCATCTTTTGAGAGCTTTCCATTTCATTAGCTCATTTATTCAGTGGGTTGTTTGACTCCTCACTGTTTACAGTGTTTTGAGTTTGTTGTATATTCTAGATAGTGATCCTCTGTCAGATGTATAGATGGCAAAGATTGTTTCCTCTTCCATAAGTCACATCTTTGATTAACACTTTTCCCTTTGGTGTGCAGAAACTGTTTAATTTCAGGAAGTCTTATCTGTCAATTGTTGGCTTTATTTCCTGAGCAGCTAGAGGCCTACACAGGAAGTCCTTGTCCATGCCTCTATCATGAAATGTCTTCCTTAATTTTTTCTCTAGCAGTTCAATTTCAAGTTCTTTGATCCATTTAAATTTGATTTTTGTGAGGGGTAGGGACCTAGTTTCATTCTCTACATGTGGACATCCAGTTTTCCCATTATCATTTATTGAAGAGGTTGTCTTTTCTCCAGTGTATATATTTTTTACATCTTTTCAAAAACTAACAAAGCTTATTTTTGTTTTACATGCCTTTAATCCCAGCACTTGGGAGGCAGAGGCAGGCAGATCTCTATGAAACTGAGGCCAGCCTGATCTACATATCGAGTTCTAGGCCAAATGGTGCTACAGGGAGATCATGCCAATCAATCAATCAATCAATCAATCAATCAATCAATCAATCGATGAAGAAGCTATAGCTGTGTGCTTTCTGAGCCCTCCATTCTGTTCTTCTGATCTACCTGTACATTTATGTGTTTCATTACTGTTGTTCTCCAGTATGTCTTAAAATCAGGTATGGAGATATCTACTTTGATTGTTTAGAATCTTTGAGGCATGCATATGAATTTTGAGATTATGTTTCTAATTCTATGAATAACAGCACTGGAATTTTAGTGAACATTGCATGGAATCTGTAGACTGATTTTGGTAGGATGGTCATTTTTGCAATACCAGTTCTTCCACTCTAGGAGTGTTAAGGGCTTTAGTATCTAGGATCTTCTTCGGTCTCTTCATCAGCCCTTCAAAGATTTCATTGTAAAGATCTGTCACTTTCTTCGTTAGGTTAATTCTAAGATGTTTTTTGAGACAATTGTGGGTGGCATTGTTTCCCTGATTTTGTTCTCATCGAGTTTGTTATTGATATATAGGAAGGTTACTGCTTTGGGTATGCTAATTTTGTAGCCTGTAACTTTCTTAAAATTATCAGATCTAATAGTTTTCTATGGAGTCTTTTAAGCTCTCTTGTGTATAGAATCACATCTGCTAATAACACTATTTTGGACTTCTTACTTTCCTACTTGTATCCCTTTTATTTACTTACCTTTTGCTCTATGTTGAGTAAGGATGGAGAAAGGAAACATCCTTGTCTTGTTCCTAATTTTGGTGGAAATATTTTGAGTACTTCCTTGTGTAGTACAAGGCTAACCGGGATTGCTGTATAGACAGCCCTTATTATGTTGAGATGTGTTCTCTTTTTCCTAGTGTTTTCAGATTTGTTGTTTTTGTTTTTTTTTGTTTTTTTTTGTTTTTTGTTTAATCATGAAGGGATGTTAGATTTTGTCAACAGCTTCTCTGTATCTATGGAGATGGTCATGCGGCTTCTATCCTTGAATTCATTTATGTGATTTATTGATTTGCATATGTTGAAACATATCTGCACCTCTGGAATAAAACCAACTTGGTCATGGAGAATGATCTGTTTACTGTATTTTGCAATTCAATTTGCAAAACTGTCATTGAGAATGTTTGTATGTACGCTCATCAGGGACACTGGCCTATAATTTTCTTTTTGTTGTATCTTTGCCTGATTTGAGTGTCAGGGTAATAATGGCCTTATAAAAAGATTTCTGTAATGTACCTTTCTTTTCTATTTTATGGACTAGTTTGAGAAGTATTGGTGCTAGTTCTGTAACAGTTAGGTAGAAACCAGGCATGGTGGTACACGCCTTTAATTCCAGCACTCAAAAAGCAGAGACGGTGAATCTCTGTGAAATCAAGGCCAGCCTGGTCTACATAACAAGTTCCCAGCCAGCTATAGGGAGACCCTGTGTTACCAGGCCAACATTAGAATTACCTGAATATAACAGCCTGACTCTTAATTTTAGGTTTTAAGAATGGGCCTGGACGCAAAGGACACTGATCCGCCACTCTCTTTCAGCACTTTGATATGTTAATTTGCAAACACACTCACTTTCATTCATCTTTTTTTGGGGGTGGAATAGCAATAGAAGTTCCCAGGAAACAAGATCAGATGCCCAGGTCACAAGAGCACACAGTTCAGTGACTTTTCCAAGGTTAATTAAAAGTCATTAGGTCAGATTCTGTCGATTTTATAAAAGTCATTCCTACAATTTCCATCTCTTTGTTTTATAAATGAAGAAGCATCTCCATTTGTGTTGTCATGGGTGATAGGCTAGTCATGGGCTGTATGATGGAAGGTTGGCATAGGTCAGCATGATGCCATCTTAGGTCTCTGGAGTAGGTGACACAGGTAGACGGCATTGGAAGAGAAGACACACGGAACGTGGCAGTTATTCGCACCAAGGAGAGGGTCTCTCTTGCCAGGTTGGCTTTACCAGTCATGCTGAGATTCAAGGATGCCTGTAGGAGAAAGCACAGAGGCAGAGCTCAGCTACAGTTAATGAGAGAAACTGGATCCAGCCATTAGTTGGCCCTTAACTTAGTTTATACAAAACCATAGGTTACGATAAAACTTATTTCTTCTTATTTTATGTATATGAATGTATTGCCTGCATGTATGTACATGCACCTGTGTCATGCCAAGTCCACAGAGGTCAGAAGAGGGCATCAGATCTCCTGGAGATCTGACTAACTACCTGGTTATTAGTCATGTGAGTGCTGGAGATCGAACCCAAGACCTCTGCAAGAGCAGCCAGTGCTCTTGACCACTGAGACCACTCCTCCATAAATCTGATTTTAAGATGCTTTTCCAGCGATGCCGGAAGGGAAACTGAGAACAAATTAAAAATTTTTAAGTATAAATTGTTTTAAAAAGATTTTAAGTATAATTTGTTCCTTAGCAGTTAAGCCTTAATTCTTCCCTTTTTGCTTATGCATTAAATTTTGAAGTAATAAATGAGTTAGTATAATTATGCCTTAAACTTAGAGTGATATAGAGAATGTTATGAGAGACATGAATGCCCCAAATTTGGCAAAAAGGAATAAAAGTTTTAGATACATAAGCAGGATGACTGTTTTGACTTGTAAAAGGCACTTTAAATAGTTCAAGCAGACTTTTGTGTTTCAGCAGTAGTGAAATAAAACATTAAAAAATATTAATGTATTTGTGGGTCAATTTAAAATGTCCAAAGAATCTATGTAAGTTTTTTTTCTGGTCTTTTTGAGACAGGGTCTCCCTGTAGCCTAGGGTGGCCGGGAGCTCGCTATGTTAGACCAGGCTGGCCTTTGAACTCACAGAGGTCTACCTGCCTTTGCCTCCCGAGTGCTGGGATTAAAGGCATGCTCCACCACGTCTGGCTGTAACTTACTTTTGTTTGCCAAAGTTCATTGAACACCTGGGCATGATGATGCTCACTGCCATTTAGGACAGGATTGCATAATTTGTTGAGTTGGTACCTATGCTCAGTGAAACGACAACTAGATAGTATGATGATTTTCTTCTGTGGGGGCCAGTTAATTCTGTATGGGATCAAACACTTTGAAATAAAAATAGGGTGAGTTCTCAAAGAAGGCTTTAAATAGGAGTAAATGTTGATGACAAAAAAGACTAAGAAATGAGCAAAGGTAGCTTGAAACAAGGACTTGGCTTGAGTCATATGATGGGAGTAGGTTTGTAAATTGAAAAGTTAGTTAGGGAATTGTTTCAAAGTAGGAATGACAAGTAAAAGTGTTTGCTCTGGGGTTATAAAGCGTGCCATATCCCAAAATTATGTAATTGTTCCTCTGTCTGATTTATTGTTTCTATCTGAAAACAACATTTTTAGTGTATTGGGAATGGAATATATATTTATGGAAGAAAATATTTATATAGGAATTAATGAAATTCTACATGAAAGTGAAAGGAAGTTTGTCTTAAAAAACAAGCTATTTGGTTTTCTTCTGCAGTCTTTAAATGAAAGTTGAAGTGGAGAGATGATTCAGTGTTTAAGAGCACTGGTTGCTCTTGCAGAGGACCGGGATTTGATTCTTAGCACCCACATAACAAACTAATTCCAGTTCCAGGAGATCTGACACTCTCTTCTGACCTCCATGGGAAGTTCATTACACAGGTGCACTTACATGCATGTAGACAATACACACATACACAAAAATAAAAATAATGAATAATATATATTTAAAATATTTTGTTTATTATTTTTATTTTATGTGTATGCATGTAGGTAAGTGCACCCGTGTCATGCAATGCCTGCGGAGGACAGAAGAGGCTGCCAGATCCCCTGGAACTGGAGTTACAAACAGTTGTTAGCTGCCATGTGGGTGCTGGAATTCGAACTCAGGTCTTCTGCAAGAACAGTCAGTGTTCTTAACTGCTGAGCCATCTCTCTAGCCTCTAAATAAAATATTTTTAAAAATTTAAAAATTTATTTAAAAAAAGAAAGTTGAAATTATTTGGAGTTGTGGAAGGATAAATAATATCAAGATCCTGTCCAGTAAACTGGATGGAGATGGCTTGTCCAGTTGGATAAGAGTATTGAATTCTTTTATTGACTTGGGGTGAAAATGTTTTTTGTTTGTGTGTATTGGGTAGAAAGCCATTCTGAAATTCTACAGAGAGAGTTAATTGTCCAGTTACTGCTGCAAGGGAATAATGGGGTTTTAAAAAAATAAATAAGTAAATCTAATCTTTATGAGAAAGTTGTTTTTATTTTAAATTCAGTTTCTATCTGTAGCTGCTGTAATAAGAGTTAGAGTGGTGTTACGTGGCTGGGTGAATTTAAATCAGTGTCTCCTTTAAGAGAAGCAAAAGTGTGAGAAAAAGCCAAATTGAGAATTCTGAGGAAAGGTTGAAGTCAGTTGAAATCCTAAAAGCTGTTGAGAAGAATTTAATGTTATCTTTTTTGGAACAGACAATTGCAATTATTAGACTTAATCAAGAGATAGTGGCAATATATCCAAAACAGTTACATAAACATTTAGCCCAATTTCATCTGGCGCTTGTTAAAAATATTTTTTGATGAAACTTTAAAAATTTTCAGAAGAATTAGGTTTATAACTTTAGTAAAGACTAAGAAGATGTCACCGGAATAATGAAATATATATGGGGAAAATTTTTTCTAATAAGATGTACTGCAATATTTACCCAATATTGACAGAATGTGTGGCTATTGCTCATTCTTGAGTGAAAATTTTTAATTTAAAAATTAGACTTGAGCTGGAGAACTGGAGCAGTCATTAATGGCTCGGGCTCACAACCAAAAATTAGACATAAATGCCTAGTTACTGAGAGCAAACAAGGAAATGGCAGATCTTTAAAAAGGAGAACTTTCAAATCAGTAACAATAGTACAGCATGAGAGTGATTTCCAGGTACGGTCATTAAACATTTAAAAAGCCAGTTATAATAGTCTTGTATCTTTTTTAAGGATTATGTAATATTTAGCCAAAACTAAATGCTCTTAAATAAACCTTGACTAGACATATATTTTATTTTTTAAGTAAGTCATTGTAATAGTTAGCAAGATTAGGTCAATAACTATGTTGACTAAAATAAGGCTTGTTTGACCTCTGACTTTAGAAATTTTAAGTCTTGTCTTTTATATATCTAAAATACCTTCTGAAGCCCTCATTACACACAAAAAATCTTTCTTATTTCTGTGTTCCATCCTGGAAACACCCAGCCACCTTAATATTTATACCTAAATCCTTCTTTATGGAAAATATTTCCATTTTTACATCCTTCTAACATTTTCTCTTACTAATTGTGTTAATACCATGAGATATAAATAACATTAATAAATTTACCATCTGTTGTGAATAATTTTACCATGCCTAGCCTCCCATAAGTTTCTAATGACAGAATATTTGATTTCACAAAAGGGAACAATAAATTCTGCTAAATAACTTAAAGCCAGAATTTCTTTGAGTAGCTAAAAATAAACCATAAGAATTTGACCAGTATAATTTAAATCAATAATATTTGGGCAAACAAAACTTTCTGTAGTCCAATTTTAATTACCTAAGATTAAATTTTAAAAAAATTTTTGGTCTTTTTTGAGACAGGGTCTCCCAGTAGCCCCAGCTGGCCTGGAAGTTTCCCACAGGTAACAGTGAAAAATAAACCAATTGCACTGATTAAGTTAAAGTCAAAGTTTTATTGTAGCTGAAAACAAACCATAATAAGAATTTGACCAGTATAACCTGAATCAATAACATTTGGACGAACCAAGCTTTCTATAGTCTAATTTAAATTACCTAAGATTAAATCAAATTATTTTGTGTCTTACATCAATAATTTTATTTAATTCATTTAAAAAAATGTTTATTGAGTTTTTGTACATTTCATACAACTATTCTTAGTCGGAAACTAAGACCATTCCTCCATCCATGCCCCCACCACTAGACCTCATGTATTCCCTATACACATTAAGTCCTATCCAGTTAAGCATTTGTACCCAGATGTCCTTCAGTGCAAATTCATCCACTGGAGTCTAATCAGCCTATCTAGAGATCTTAAGTAAGGCAGACTCTTCCTCACCCAGTAGCAATCAGTCTCCAACAGTTCTCAGTCTAGAGTCAGCCCACCACCCTTTTCTCTTGCTCCACTCTGGGCCCTTATCTGATTGAGTTGATGCCACCATTGCCACAAGTTCACTTGTGCAAGCTTCCAGTAACCTGAAAACCTCTGCTTCCCTGTGTTCATGAACTAGCCCTGGCTCTTACAATCTTTTTGCCCCCTCTTCCACAATGGTCCCTGAGCTGTACATGGTTGAGGTTTAATATAGGAATCCTATCTAGAACACATACTCTGCAGTCTCTTAGTCATTAAAACTTGGCCAGTTGTGGCCTTCTGTGTGCATCGCACTCTGTTGTAGAAGGAAATGTCACTGGTAAGAGTTGAGGAATGCATTAGTTTTCTCTCCACCCCTCATTCCACTATGTTCCATGAGTCTTAGGTGTAGAGGTTCAACTGTAGATGTGCTACCTAAAGCTGGGCATCTCTCAGACGTATATTCTCTGTTCTGGTCAGTTATTGAAAATCAAAATACTTTTAAAGAGGTTTTCATATGTTTGTAGGAATTTGAAAAATATTTTTATTGCATTTAGAGTGATAAGCAAATTCTCTATTATCTTAGGGCTAAGCAGGGAACTGGCTTGTTTTCGGGTAGTGGCAAGCTTGAGGATTTTTCCTTCAAGTTTGTGGGGTTTTTTAAATTTTGCTTTACCTAAAGTGACAGGGAAATTCTCTATTGTCTTAGGGCAATAGTGAGCAAGCTGGCTTGCCTCTTACCATTTTTAGGGAGTGGCAAGCTTAAGAGTGTTTCCCCTTCTCCTGCAGCCTAAGGAGTAGACAATGTTACTGGCAAAACAAAGATTCCCTTAAGTTGATTTTACCATAAAGTCTTTATATCATATAATAAGTAATAATAACTTCTGTTGGTAATAGTGTATTCATTAGCGGCTCTCAAGCGCATGATGTTATGTTATAGAGCTGTTTTTGTCTTACTCTTGGTCACTGAGTCAGGGGGCCAGCATGTTCCATGACCATTCAGAAGCTATTTTAAGATAAGCAAGCTTGGTTCTGAAATGGAAAGAACAAATCCCATTACCAGAACCAGGTTCTTCTCAGAGTTCAAAACAGCACTTAACAATCTACTAATATTCAAAAAAAAGTATTTGCTTCTTTTAAAACTGTATCTACTGGGTCTTGCATTGTGAATGGGAAGTGATAAAAGAACATTTGATTTTGAAGGGTCACTTTTTGATATCTCTAAATTTTTATAAATTCATGAGTGTGTGGCAGTTAGCACTATAATCAAGGTGAATCAAGCTAAGAAAAGTGTCTTACCATCACCTTACTAAAGTTTCTCCCTTGCTGTATTTGGGGTGATGAGATGTATGAAATCTTATACTTACAATTAGTGTTCTAGTTATTTTCTATTGTTGTGATAAAAACACTGACCAAAGCCAACTTGGAGAGGTAAGGGTTTATTTGGCTTACAGCACAGTCCATCATCAAAGGAAGCCAACTCAGGAACTCAGGACAGAAACCTGGAGCACAGACCATGGAGGTACACTGCTTATTGGCTTGCTCATGTGGCCTGTGTTCAACCTGCTCTCTTATATAACACAGGACCACCTGCCCACGGATAGCATCACCCACAGTGGGCAGGGTCCTCCCACATCACTAGACAATCAAGAAAATGCCCCGCAGACATGGCCACAGGCCAGTCCAATGGAGAC
This sequence comes from Nannospalax galili, assembly GCF_000622305.1. Classification (NCBI taxonomy): domain Eukaryota; kingdom Metazoa; phylum Chordata; class Mammalia; order Rodentia; family Spalacidae; genus Nannospalax; species Nannospalax galili. The sequence goes on along the minus strand of NW_008354544.1, from coordinate 1,266,294 downwards.
AATTTCTCAATCGAGGTTTCCTCTAACGAGGTTTGTCAAGTTGACAACTAAAGCTATCCAGCCAATTGGCCGCTTGTCAACTTAAGACACAAACACACTGCCATTAAACCACAGCCTTTCCATTTCTTGTCCTCAAGATATGATGTTAATATTAATATCACAACATAAAACCATAAAACTTTAAAAGCCCCACAGTCCTTAAAAATCCAAACACTTTAAAAGTTCAAAGTCTCTTTTAAAAGTCTTTTACCTGTGGGTTCCTGTAAAATCCAAAACAAGTTAAAAACCATCTTATTTCAAAAAGGAAGAATCAGGCACACTTAAGCAAAACCAAAGTCCAGCAAAGTAGCTCAAGGCTGGACATCTGGGATTCACTCATGGTCTTTGGGCTCCAAAGGTTTGGGCAGCTTCACTTCTCTGACTCTGCCATGCACAGCTTGTCTCATAGACTCAGGCTGGATCTACTCCACACCTGCTGCTGCACTTAGTGATCATCCCATGGTTCTGGCATCCCCAATACACTGGGGTTGCTAGTGAAACTGAGGCTGCACCTTCCCTAGTGTGCCCTTCTGGCCTTTCAAAGTGCAAATCACTTATCTTATCAGACCCTCTTTCCTTTTCATCCCTAGGTCTATATTACCTCATACACACAGTGTCAAACATTCTTTCTCAATCTTCATGTTTTCAATGAAGATGGGCATGCTGTCCTTCATCAGTTTAATATGTTAATTCTCAATCATACCCACATGCACTTATTATCTTTTTGAGTGGAGTAGCAAAGAGAGGTCCCCAGGAAACAAAATCAGGTGCCCGAGTTACAAGAGCACATGGCTCAAACCTCATAATATAATAATACATAGTCCAGCTTTTAAAGTCTGAATAGTCTTTAAAAATTCCCACACTTTAAAAATCAAGTCTCTTATCTGTGAGCTCCTATAAAATAAAAAAAGCCAAACATATCCAACATATAATGATGCAGAATAAACATTCCCATTTCAAGATGGAAGGATTGGGGCAGAGCAAGGAAACAAACAAAAACAAACAAGCACAAACACACACACAACAGCAGAGTACGAGGCAAATATCAAAACTTCAGCTCCATGTCCAGCATCTAAGACATATAATTGGCTGGGCTCCAAAGGACTTGGGCAGCCTGACTCCTCCAGCTTTCCACCTATAGCACACATGGCTTATCTCTTAGGCTTATACCAGCTGCACTCCATATCTTCAGGTCTCCTTGGCAGACATCCCACAGTCCTGGCATTTCTTATATCCTGGACTCTCCACTGTAACTGACTTTCACACAGTGGCCTCTCAGAGTTTCTCCAACCCTATCACACACTGCCTGGCCTCAGCTACTCTCCATTACCCCTCGATCTTGCAGTTTGGTGCTTTCAAAACAAGTACCACATGGACAATGCTTATGACTTTGCCAAGTCATAAGCAGTAGCCTGGTCCCCTTGGATCACGACTGTGTAAGATTCTGTGTGCTAACCCTAGGGAAACATTTTCCTAGGCAATTGCTTTTAGGTGCAGGGAACTTCTTTAGCTTAGACTTTTTTTCTTTCAGTGAATTTGAATCTTCACCAAACGCAGCCCCTCTGACAGTCGGACTTTTGCCCTCGGGATGCTTTTCTCATCTTCCCAGCAAAGATCTGGCTTCTCTACAATGGCCTTGATCTCTTTATCAATCACAGTTGCTCCTTCAGCACAATCTTGAAAACCATCCTGACTTAAATTTCCTTTGCCTGGGGCTGGAGAGATGACTCAGCAGTTAAGAGCACTGGCTGCTCTTGCAGAGGAACTGGGTTCCATTCCTAGCACCCACATGGTGACCAAAAACTGTCTATAGCCACACCTTCTTCTGGCTCCCACACATATTGCATGCATATGATGTCTGATGTACTTACATATGTGCAAGCAAAACACTCATGCACATAAATTGAAAGATTTTAAAAGATTAATTAAAAAAATTTCCACTGCCAAGCAAATCAGTTCATTATCTTTAAATTCAATTTCTCTCAGATTCTTCAGATATGGGCAAAATGACACCAGAGTTTTTGCTAAAATATTACATGAATGGCCCCTAGTCCAGTTCCTGATAGAGTTCTTGTTTCTCTCGTAAACCTCATGAGCCAGGCCCTCACAGTCCACATTTCTTTCAGCATTCTGGTACTCTAACATTGTTCCTACTAGAACAGTCCCTTAATTCCATTCAATGGCTTTTCTAGCGCCAAATTCCAAATGCTTCCACATTCTCCCCACGAAACAGTTCCAAAGGCCTGAAAGTCACACAGTTTTTGTTTTTTTGTTTGTTTTTTGAGATAGGGTAGCCCCAGCTAGCCTAGAACTCTCTATGTAGAACAGGCTGGACTCTGTCTCACACAGATCTGCCTGCCTATGCCTCCAAAGTGCTGGGATTAAAGGTATATGCCACTGTGTCCAGCTTTTTCAGGTTTTTCAGAGTCCACTTTTTGGTACCAATTTCATCACAGTCCGTAAAGGTGTTTGCTAGTAAGCTTGTCAATCTGACCTAAATCCCTAGAACCCACATAGTATAAGAAAAGAACTGACTCACATGTACAACCATACCCATGAACACACAGCAATAAATAAATGTAATTTAAAAAATAATTTCTTTTAAAAAGAACAGAGAGCAATGAATTAATGCATTCATTCTCAGATCGCACCCTCCTTTTTACTCAGGCCAGGACCTAGCCCACAAAACGGTGCCACCCACATTCAGGGAGAGTTGTCCCACATCAATTAGTCTAATTTAAAAAATCCCCCACAAATATGCCCACACACCAACCTAATCTAGACAATTCCTCTTTGGAACTCCTGTCCCAGTTGATTCTAGAATGTGTTAATTTGACAATTAAAATTAACCATCACAGTTATAGCTGGATTAAGGTTTCATTTTCCTCTGCTAAAGGTGTTGAGGCACCAGTCTTAGTCTTCAGTACATCCCTGAGAATTAGGATACTGTCTGCAAAAACAATCACTATCAAAGTGTAGGCCCACTATGAAAATCCAGTAATAAAAAATAACTATCCCTTAAATCCCAATCGTTTTAGGGGTAAAAGAACACCAATGGTGCCATTTGCACTGATGTATTAGCTACTGTGGGTCTGCGTGGAAAGGAAAAAGCAGAGTGAGACTAGTAACTAGTATTAGAGTTGATAGAGGAAAAAAACGGAGTAGGAAAAGTAAATGGGGGGAATAGGGCCTGGGGCAACCTGGGACAATGAAAAGAGGCAACAAAATGCCATCGGGCTGGAGAGAGGGCTCAGCAGTTTAGAGCACTGGCTGCTCTTGCAGAAGACCAGGGTTCAGTTCCCAGAACCCACATGGCAGCTAACAACCGTCCATAATTTCAGTTCCAGGGGATTGGATACCCTCTTCTTGCCTCTTCAGGCATTGCATGACACAGGTGGACTCAACATAATGGAGGCAAAACTCTCATACACATAAAAATAAATAAATAAATTTTAAAAAACAATCCAATAACCTAAGTCAGTTCCAAATCTTAAGAGCCTGAGACACAGAGATCCAGCAAACCAGGCTGACCTGTGTTCTTTGGGAAAGTTTATGAAAATGAAAATGAAAAAGTATAAAATAGAGAAAAATAGAAGAGATTGAAGGATGAGGACAGAGGAGGACAGTTAGCTGGCCTGCTAAATTGAAATTGGGTATGAAGTAAAGGAGGCATAAATATGAAGGGGAAGGTATGGAATGGAGTAAGGTAGGGGTACAGTCTGTCTGCCTGCTGATTCCAAACCCAAGTCTGTTGGTGTTCCTTTCTGGACTCCCTGTTCCACCCCAGTGGTCCTTCAGCAGTCTGCTTCTGAATGTGCTCTTCACTGCTAAGCCATCCCGTGGGAGATTGGATTGCAGATCCCTGTCAGTCGCAGATGCCAGTCACTTCTCTCCATGGTCCTTCTGGAACTCAGTTGTAAATGTCAATCCCACCTTAGGGAAGACTTTTGTGAGATCCCATCTTCACAGGTCAAGTTGTATACATGGGTGCTGCCCCTGTGGAGCCCTTTCTGAAGTCCAGTGTACCTCTTAGAGCCTTCATGTTCTCTACAGATTGTGTCAGACCAGGTTTCTGCTTTGCTAAATCACTGCCTTGTCCTATTCAGTTTCTTCCCCCAGTCTAGAGGTGTTCTGCTGGCCAGGTTTCAGTGCATAGTCCCATGAGTCTCCTGAGAGTGCAGGTCACAGATGGTCTGGGCTGCCAAGCCATCTCAGCAGGTGTCTTTTTTAAATGGCAAGTTGCAGCTGCTCTGGTAAAGTGCCAAATACCAAAAAGTGTGGTCCTGTAAGTCTCTTCTGCCAGTGCCACAGCCACACACTTTTTTTCTGGCTCCCCTATTTTTTGCTGTTCTTTAAAATGCCTGCTACGAAAAGTGCAGCACAGTCTTTCTGAGCCTTTGTCTTCAGTTGTGGCTTCTGCTGTTGGGTGTTGGTGCTCCCTCTCACTGCCACAAGGAAGCTCCCCTACCAGAGCCAGTCCCTCTGAGACAGGCCAACTTTGTCTCGTGCTTTGTCAAGTTTATTTCACTTTGCTGTTAAAATTAGAAATACTGAGTGCCTCCTCCCCGCCACCTCTTCTGATAGCTGTTATCCCCTTTCTACTGGTTTATTCTCTGCAGATTCTATCAGACTCTGCCTGCACATTATCTGCCATCTCAGGTCTTGCCAAGATAATTTTTGTTTCCATATATTTTAGAAATCTGACTCACAGACCATAAGAACTTTCTCATAAAAGCTCTAAAATTTTGGACTGGAGAGATGGCCCAGTGTGCAAAGTGCTTGGGATGTAATCATGAGAACATGAGTTTAATCCCCAGAAACCATGTAAAGCTTGGAGGTCTGACAGCGAGGTGGGCAGCACAGATAGGAGAATCCCAGGAAGCTGGTGGGTTAGCTCTTCGGGCACCCGCAATAGCAAACAACAGACTGTCTCCAGCAAAGTGGAAGGCAAGGACTGATACCCAAGGTGATCATCTGACCTCCACATATGTGCCAAGGCCCACATGAATTGCCCCCACAGTATACATGTATCATAGACACACACAAAGATTTGGGGGGGGGGTTGAGACAGGGTCTCCCAGTAGCCCCAGCTGTCCTGGATTCACCATAGAGACCAGGCTGGCTTTGAACTCACAGAGATCCGCCTGCCTCTGCCTCCCGAGTGCTGGGATTAAAGGTGTGCGCCACCACGCCCGGCACAAAGATATTTTTATGTGTGTGTGTATCTGTGAGTATGTATGATGTGTATGAATGTGAGCATATGCATACAACAGCATGTGTGTGGAGGTCAGAGGACAATCTCAGTGTCAGTCCTCATTTTCCACCTTGAGACAGGATTGTTTGTTGTGTACCCTTGCATCAGCAAAGTTAGCTGGCTCTGAATTTCAGGGATTCTGCTGTGTGCATGCCAACACAGGCATCAATGTCACGTAGGCCTTGTGAGCTACAGATGGCGCATTGATGCATCCGGTTTTCTTCCATGAGTTCCAGGGATCCTAAGGATGGTCATACTTGCCCAGCAAGTGCTTTATTTACTGAGCCATCTCCCCATCCATACACAAGGCTTTTTAAAAAAAATGTTTTGAAATTTTGTTTTATGAGGGGAGTGTGAAGAGGAGAGCAAATCTAAATGCCATCAAACAATATTGTCTGAATATCACAAAAATTCAATAAAATGCAAAAAAAAAACCTTTTGCTTCATGACATTTGTGCCTTTGATCCATCTAGCATTTATAGGTAGTGTGATGTATGGATCTGGGCTAATTTTTCCATGTGGGAAATGACTTTTCCTTTAACCTCTTTTCTCTTTTCTAATGAATTTTCCTCAAATGCATCTTCTTAGCTGAATTGCAGGCCTGTCTGCTCACAGGAAGGGGAAAGGGAATTACTGCTCAGGAAATTTTCTTTTAACTAAGTGAAGCGATGTGCCCGTACTACTGTTATTCACATTCTGATGACCAGAATTTAGCCATCTGTCTTATCTACCCAAGAAAGTAACTGCTGGTTAAGAACTCACATGTCAAGGAAAAAAGTGTACTGGATTGGAGTGAAAAGACGTTTCGATCAATATCCATTTGTCCGTCTTTCTTAATGAAGAAGCAAATTTTATCTAGGAGGAGGGCAATAGCTTCAACTGAAATAAAGAACTCCCTTTCTGCCGGGTGCGCTTATGTGAGTGGATGGAACTGATAATGGATGAAATTTCGGAAACATGCCCAAATAAGGAAGAGACGTCAGTGAGGCGTGATGCACACTTGTAGTTCCAGCACTAAGAAGATGAGACAGGAAAACTGTGAATTTGATCCAGCAATCCAAATTTTGGGCATAGATCCAAAGGAACCAAACTTGATGTATTGAAGAGATGTCTGCACCCCTGTGCTCACTGCAGCTCTCATTACCATTCCCAAGCTGTGGAAGCAGTGTAAGCATTCATTAACCCGTGAAAGAAAATGTTTTATATATACACATATATACAACCCTATAAAAGAAGGCAAAGTTATCTTCTGTGACAACATGGAGGGACTAAAGAATAATATACTTGGGGGAGAGGGTATAAATTTGATTAAGGACAGCTATATGAAATAAACAAAAACTCAATAAAAATTTTTTATACAGAATATTATACTAAGTAAATTAATCCAAGCATGGTGAAATAGTACATGATCTCACTTTTATGAAGAATATTTTTATAATTTTGCATTTATTTATTGTGGTGTGTGTGTGTGTGTGTGTGTGTCTGTCTGTCTGTCTGTCTGTCTGTCTGTGTGTGACAACCTCCAGGAGTTGGTTCTCTCTTCTATCACATGAGTTCTGGGGATTGAACTTGTGATATCAGGCTTGGTGGCACACTCCTTTACCACTGAGTCATCTCATGGAAACAGAGTAGAATGATGGAAGGGTATGTTCTAGTGATCTACTGTTAGACATGGCAGCCACAGTTATTAAAAATGTATTGCAGCTGGGCATGGTGGTGTGCACCTGCAATCCCAGCTCTCAGGAGGTACGAACTGGAGGATCACTACAAGTCTGGGATCAATCTACTATACCAGATGAGTTCCGGGCCATCCCAGCTATATAGTGAGACTGCATCTCAAAAAACAACAAAGGGTTGGGAGAGATGGCTCATTGAACAAAGTGCTTCTCACACATGTTTGAGATCCTGAGAGCCCATATCAAAGCCAGGCAGGCATGGTGGTTGCCTGTAATCTCAGTACTTGGGAGACAGAGACAGGAGATCCTGGGCCAGCAGGATAGCTAGACTAGGTGGAATTGATGAGCTCCAAGTTCAGGGCAAGACCACCTTCAATAAGCAAAATCAAAAGTGATTAAGAAAGCCACCCAAAGTCAACTTTTGGCCTCCATAAGTACATGTGTGTACACTCATACACATACATACACATACATGCACCCACACACCTGTGAACATACAATCACACGCATACAAAAAAGTAGTGTATATTGTAAATCGATAAAAGAATAGATCTTATTTTTATTTTACAGTGCTAGGGACTAATCCCAGGACCACATGCCATGCAAGTGCTCTGCCACCGAGCCACATTCCCAGCCACTGGACATTTAAAACACTCTCACACACACAAAGATGTGCAGGTAGGATGGAAAATACGCTAATTAGCTTGATTTATTCTTTCTACAATGGCTTCATATATCCAGCCATATTGTATCCCTTAAATAAATATATTACCATTTTTAGTTATGTTTTAAGGTAGGGTCTTCCTATGTAGTCCAGTCTGATCTTTAGGTTGGCAATCTGCCTGTCTCAGTCTCTAGGATGACAGGACTGTACCACCATACTGGCAGACTTTCTTTCTTTTCTCTTTCTCCTTCTTTCTTTCTTTCTTTCTTTCTTTCTTTCTTTCTTTCTTTCTTTCTTTCTTTCTTTCTTTTCCTTTCCTTTTTATTTTTTAGATATGGTGGTCTCATGTAGCCCAAGCTGGCTTTAAACTCAGTATGTAGTTGAGGACAACATTAAATTCCCGATCCTGCTCCCTCTGCCTCTCAAATGCTGAGTTACAGGCATGCATGTGCCACCACACCTGGTTTATGTGGTGCTGATGATTGAACCCAAGGCCTCACTCATGCTAGGAAACACTCTATCGACGGCTACATCCACAGCCTACTATTGACTTTTAATGAGATACTATAAATAATTTCCCAAAGGCAGTGTTGGACTGGGAAAATGGCTCAAGGAGTAAAGAACTTGCCTTGCAAAGTGTTAAGAACAGGAGTTGGGATCGCCAGTGCATACATAAATACCCAGTAGATGTGGAAGCATCCTTGTAATCCCAGCACTCAGACAAGGGATCCCTGGAGCAAGCTGGCTAGGTAGACTAGGGAATTGGAGAGCTCTGAGTTCAAGTCAGAAACCCTGCTTCAGTATGTAAGGCAGAGCGCAATCGAGGGAGACATCAACTTCCTGCCTTCACATGCAAGTGCGCCCCCAGCACACATGAGCCCACATACATAGGAATATGCACATGCATGGACATACATGTGCAATAAAAGATGGTGATCTTTAGTGTAAATGTTTTACTCCTCTATGAAAGAATGCTGCACCCTTTCAGATCTTACAATCTGCCATAAAAAGTCAGAGAAATTAGATAAATACAGAATAATTGGGCATAACTAGGAGTTTCACAATAAATTAGAAAATTTTTGTGGCTCACTTGCCTGTATTTCAAGAATGCTGCTAACTCCATTTGGTTTTGAACAGTAGAGCTAGGACAGAGATCTTGGAGGGTGCCTGGGTCCAAGGAGCTTTCTAAAAGTAGTCCTTCTCACAGAGGGCATTCTTCTCAGGCTGCAGGAAGGGAGATGACTCCTGCTTCTAAAGGCCAGAAGCCACAAGTGAGAGCACAACAAACAGGCTGTGGAATGCAGGGAGAGCCTAAAGCCAGGGGAAGGGCAACGAAAGAAGAGGTGTGGACAGAAACAAAGCGACTACCATAAAACCGGTGTGCTTCAGGCTCTGCCAAGGCCCCACAGTGCGCTTGGGGCTCTGCCAAGTCCCCACAGCTGCTCCAGAAGCTTCTAGTGAAAACGCTGCAGTGAAGGAGTTTCTTCGCGTCCTTCACTTCCGTCAGTGTGTGTGTCTGCTGCCCACGCTTCTCCAGCTTCAGATGGACAGAAACCTACTGAGCTAACTCTTAAAGACTATGACCTTTCTGTTCTGTTCATTCGGCGACAAAACAAAACAGAAAACAGCTGCTGCTGAGTACACATTCAGATACCTCTCTCGAAGGCCGAGTGGTTTTCTGAGGTCATGGGCCCACGGAGCCTGATTTTTTGGACCTATTCATATTCATTTCATCCAGAAAGTAGCAGAGGGATGCAGATCCCCTTCTTCCCCCCACGGAAGGGGAATGATAAATGTATTTTTTAAATTTTACAATTTTTATACAATAAAATTTGATGGTATTTAGATTCCCTCCCCCATGCACACCTCCCCCCAATGCTCCCTGCCCTGTCAATGTGCTCCACTAGATAGACAATTTGGCCTATAAGTCGGATTTGTGTTCCCCAACTGCCCCTCAGTGTGGATCCAACCACTGGGCCTGCCAAAAGTCCCATCCCTGTAAGAGCCTCTCTCTTCCCCTCCTAGCAGCTATCAGTTGCTGAAAGTTTTTGGGTTGGGGTTTCTTTTTTTCTTTTTTTCATCTTTTTGAGACAGGGTCTCCTTGTAGCCTCAGCTGGCCTGGAACTCACTATGTAGACCAGGCTGGCCTTGAACTCCCAGAGGTCTGTCTGCCTCTGCCTCCTGAGTTCAGGGACTAAAGGCATGTGCCATCACTCCTGGCTCTGAGATTTTTTTTTTTTTTTTTTTTTTCAAAAAAAATATTTTATTATTGCTATTTTTAATGTGTATGAGTGTATTGCTTGCATGTATGTAAAGTGCACCCGTGTTGTGCAATGCCCACAGAGGTCAGAGAGGGTCCCCTGGAACTGGAGTTATGAGCAGTTGTTAGCTGCCACATGGATGCTGGGAATCAAACCCAGGACTTATTAAAGGGGAGATGGGAGAAAGCGGGGTGTTTTTACTGGGGAGGGAATATCGAGGGTTATACAGGGGGAGTGAGAGGTGAGATAAAGAACACTTAGACGGTGTGAAAAACCAGAGGGAAATACATCAGTTCAGAGGCCTATTGAAAAATACACGTATAATACACATGAGTGCATGTGTATAGCTGAAGGCTATATAACAAGAAACACAGTGCCAGGCATGGGAAAGCTCCCCTTGAGTTGCTGGTCAGGGTAGTCCAAGAGACTCCCAGAATAACACAGATATTATTGCCACAGCCCTTGATTGCCTCCCAGTATTTGAAGGTAAGACCCTATTGTTGAACAACAAATATTTTAAGAAAATATTTAGGAAGGAAGATCAGTGATAAGCAGGAACATCACATATTCTCTTAGGAATCTCAGAAATGCCTAGTGTCCAAGAAATCAGAAACATTGTTTTTGTTGTCAGAAAATAGCAATCTGAAAGTCATCTATTTCTAAACCTCAGTGGGGCTGCTGTGAGTCTATCCAGGGTCTGAGGTCTAAGTGGAAAAAAAAAGGGGAAATGAAAACTAGGCAACGAGAAAATCTCAATTTAGAAAAGAGCTAGCTGCCGCAGAAACAGCACAGATCCCAAACGCACATGTCCATTCAGAGGCTCCCAGGTGGAGAGGAAGTTAAAAATTGAGGCACATAGGGCCTGTAAGATACCACGACAAGTAAAGGTGCTTGCCACCAAGTCCGGCAACCTGAGCTTAAGTCTCAGAACCCACATGGTGGAAGGAGACCCTTCTGACTTTTAAATTTTGTACAGTTTTCCTACTATGCTAAAGAAGTTGGTAGCTCTGGTGGAGTGGCAGTTCTGAGGCTTCTTCTCACCGGCATGATGATTAAAATAAATTTACCTTTAAAAGTTCCAGTCACGGGGGAGGGGGAGGGAGGGGGGATAATGAAGCCCATTGCTTTGAATGCTAACTTCAAAAATTCATGTTAAAGAGGCTGGGGAGATGGCTCAGCGGTTAAGAGTACTGGCTGCTCTTGCAGAGGACTTGGATTCAATTCCCAGCCCACACATGGTGACTAACAACTGTCTGTAACTCCAATTCCAGGGTATCGGATGCCTTCTTCTGACCTCTGCAGGCATTGTATGACACAGGAGCACTTATGTACATCCAGGCAATATATTCATACACATAAAATAAAAAAATAACATTTTAAAAATTTCATGTAAAGAAAGTTTTTTTGAAAAGTCCCCAGTCATGAAGAAGTTGAACCCATAACAAAAAATTCATCTGAACTTCTAACCAAAAGTGAGATTGACACAGTTCTTAGCAGCTCATGGGATTTCTGTGAATATGCCCAGTCTCTCCCCTTGCTAGCAAACAAGCAGGGATTACAGTGGTTGACATTGGAGACTCAGGCACATGGAAGATGATGTATTTCTATTTATGCCAGTCATAGATTCAATTGACTTGACGTTGCAATCCTACTTTGAATAATCTTTTCTCGGAAATAAAACACTGACCTTGAAGTGTATCCAGGTGTGGTGGCTCTTGCCTATAATCCCAGCACTCACAAGGCGGAGGAAGGAGGATTGTAAATTTGAAAACAACCTAGGCTATGTAGTGAGACCCATCTCTGAGAAAAATAGGCTAGGGATATGGCTCAGTGGGTAAAGCACTTGAATAAGCATGAGGAACTGAGTTTGAATTCCCAGAACCCAAGCAAAAAAGTTAGATGCAGTGGCACATGCATCTATAACCCCGGTGTGCCTACGGGGAAATGGGAGGAGAGACAGGAACCAGAAATGTTTTCTAAACCACTACAGAAAATACTTACAGACCTCTGAGGTAAAATCTTGAAATCTGAAGATTCTACATCAATAACTTTCAGTTCTCCCTTATTTTCCTGTTATTTGTTTCTTTCTTTTATTTTTATTTACCTATTGCTATGTATACAAAGCTTAGGTATGGCTTAGGGGAAGAAAGGGGATTTGACTCTAAGATCCAGAAGAATTTGGTTCTACTCTGATTTTAACAGGCAGAGCTGTCATAAATGCTGAAGGGGTGACTAGGAAAGGTGGAATCAGGCAAGGAGTTGAGTTCATCAAATACAGCACTGCGGATAGGCCATCACATTGACTGCCTTTTTTTTTTTGACAGAGCCTGACAGTATCATATTTATCCCACATTTATCTTCAACTTTACCAGTGAGACTCAGCAGGTGCCAGTCAAGGTTCTTAGTGCAACCGACAGAAATAAGCTATAGATAATTCAGTATAAAATACCATAGTAAATGATACTGATTAGCTCAGCATGTATCCTGGAAAGCTGAAGAGCCACCTTTAGAGGATGCATGGTATGGAACAGCATCAACCCCCACAAAACAGGCCCTGTAAAGTCCACATGGCCTCTACTACTAGAAGGGAAATGCTTGTACTATTCTAGTGGCTCTTTCTGGACCGTAGACTAAGCCAAAGAAAAAAAAATCAACATCACATTTCTAGAAACAGAAGAATCCTCTCCCAGAATGTTGTCATCTTCACAATTTATTATGTTCGGTCCTTTGCTCTTTTTTAAATTGCATCTACTTATTTGTTTATTTATGTTTATTTTGCACATGCCCATGCACGCCTATGCGACAGCACTTGTGTGAAAGTCGGGGACAACCTGTAGGATTCTGTTCTCTCCTCCCACCATGTGTGGTTCCAGGGATCAAACTTAGGTCAGCACACTTGGCAGCAAGTGCCTTTAACAGCTAAGCTATCTCACTGGCCCCTTGCGCCCTAATTCTTAAGGTCGTTAGTTACTAAGTCAAAGTCCATCTCAAGGTACCTGATTGATGAACCATAGGCAACACACTCCAGCTTCAATGGAGGGGAGGAAAGGAAAATTTGCCTTTTAGGAATTATCTGTTCCCATCTGGAAAATTCTGACATTTTAAATTTTCTTTTGCTTTTTATTTATTCATTTTTATTTTATGTGTCTGAGTGTTTCATCTGCATGTGTATAAATACACCACCTGCACATAATGCCACAGAGGCCAGGAGAGGGTTTTGGATCCCCTGGAACAATGTGGGTGTTGGGAACTGAACCTGGGTCCTCTGTAAGAACAGCCAATGCTCTTAACTGTGGAACCATCTCTCCAGCCTCTTACTTTTTTATTTTATTTTATTTTTAATTTTATGTGTATGAGTATATTGCCTATGTGTATGTAAGTGCCCCGTGTCATACAATGCCTGTGGAGGTCAAAAGAGGATGTCCGATCCCTTGGAACTAGAGTTATGGACCGTTGTTAGCCACCATGTGGGCACTAGGAATAGAATCCTGGTCCTCTGCAAGAGCAGTCAGTGCTTTTAACTGCTGCGCCATCCCTTTAGTTCCCTCTTACTTTATTTCTGAGATAGAGTATTGTTATGTAGTCCAAGATAGGCTTGAACTCATAATCCTCTTGCTTCTGCCTCTCAAGTGCTTGTGTTACAGGCATACACCACTGTACCTGACGTAAAAAGCGAAGGGCCTAAAAATTCAATTTTTATTTCTTATTTGCTAAACTCTAGGAAAAGTCAGCGTTTTTTCCAGGCACTGAAAGATGCTGTGCAGAGGAAATGGTTGAGGATTCATTGGCAGGGACCACAGATGAAAGGAGTAAAGCTTTATCATTATGATATTACAGCAAGGTGCACTCAGAAAATTTACGTGTAAGAACATGGCTAAGCCCCAAATACCTAACTAAGGCTACCCACTCTCCTCCATGGATGCAACCCATGCAAAGCACCTGTAGAAAATAAGATGGTAGTGCTCTGGTCAACTTACATGTGTAACTTCATGTCTGAGAAGAAAGTAGGACTACTGAAATTTGGAGCAAGGTAATTCTTTGCTGGGAAAAACGGTGAAGCCTGCTGGCTTTGTGCACTATGTGATTCTCAACTTCTACCAACTTGACAGTAGGGCACCTCCTCCCAGTTGGGACAGTTAAAATTGTTTTCAGACATTGATAAATGTTTCCTGCAGGACAAAATCCCCCTGGGTGATAACCACTGGAAGACAGAGCAGCTGGCCTGTCTCTGGGAAGAATGCTCGCTTTGTTGTTAAGCAGGCGTGGAGGCAGACTTTCAAATGCGGTAGCCCACCCACACGCAAAACCAAAGAAAAGCACCCGGGCTCTCACCACCCTCATTAACAGTTTTATCTTCTCAGGTGGGCAGAGACCACAGCTGTTGCATCCTGTTCCATTTTCATTTTTGATGTTTCTTCTTCTTCTCCTAAATGGAGAACACCCCCACCCTCCTGAGGAAGGAGGGCTTCTGGAGCCACGAAATAAAGAATGTCCCAGGTAATTCAGGGTGAGCTGGTGCCCCTTCAGAGCCCAACAGTGTTCTAAAGCAGTCCGGCTTCCTCCAGACTTGGAGAAGTTCCCCCAGTATTAATCACTTCATCACTTACCTCTCACAACCTTCCTAGAAGGTTTCATTTAGTTATCGACCCCCAAAGACCTCTGAAGTGAATCATAACAGACATTAAATTAGTTTAATGGTTACAGGTTATTTCAAGCAAGAAATCCATCTTCTATTTTCTTTTTCATAGGTTTAGTTTATTTTTTAATAATATATAATAACTGTAAAAATTTATGGAGTACAAGGCAATGTTTCAATATACATAGATAATCCCTGCATACAATGATGATATTCAGATGATATCACCAGAGTTTATGCCATAAACCTAAAGAGAATAAAATTCCTCAAATTTGAAAAATATGAATTTTCCTCCAATTAATTCACCGACAGATTAAATGTCCCCGAACAAAATTCCTTACTCTGTGTTGAACTTAAAATCTGAACTTGATTATAGTCTATTGTTCTCACCATCCCCATTTCCTATTTTGTTCACCCTCAGCTGGCCTTGCTTCACTCACAAGGAGTCTCAATTCCTTCTTTTGCAGCTGTGGTCTGGACCTCTTCCACTGGGTTGGGTGGAGTACCCACAAACGCTTCTAAAATTGGGTTAATCCAAGCCCGCCCTGTGGGGCCACTCCCACTTTCTGAAGTTTACAAGGGTTAGCAGAACATGTAAGAACATTAATGGGTCAGCCTACACACAAAATACAAGTGAACACCTTGTGACAGCAGTTATTTATATAGATCCTAGCAGATGGTATAGTCCAAATTGCTTCACTTTCAAAGAGCCTAGCAGAGACTCAAAGTTTTCTTGAGAAATGGAGGTAGACAAGGCAACCAGAGAGTGAGACCTGTGCGTACTGACTCTAAAACAAGCACCTGTTTTGTGAGATGGTCAGACTCTCCTCTTGAGGGTTTCAAGCAAACCTGAATCCCAGAGGCATAGTGAGTGGCACAACTTTCTAAATTTTCTTTTCATCTCTTAGTCTTGAAATAATTGGGCTGTTTTTTTTTTTCCTTATACCAACATGACTAATAAGGATTTCCATTTCTCTTTAAATATTCATTGTATAAAATCAGATCACCCTCCATGCCAAACCTTCAATCCCCATCCATCCAGCTGAACTCACAGCCAAGGCTTACATCTATGATTTGAGTTCATGAACAACATCTATGATTTGAGTTCATGAACGAGGCAGAAGCATGAGGCCCCATGCTGGTGAAAACCAAGATGGGGATGGTTCATGGCAATGAATTCTATGACCTGGGGATAAACCACATGAATCCACAGTGATTTCTTCTTTCATCCAATTCAAAATAATATAAGAAGAAACTATATTTGGAGCCATCTTTCTTGTGCCAGCAGCTTGTAACAAGTGCTAAAGATTTCAATTCTGAATGTTCTACAAACTAGTGTTCCCTAGTCATCATAAGTAAAATGGCTTTTCCTGCTTTAAAGACTGGTTCATAATCATGGCTAAGTAATATCGTAAAGGGAAAAACAAGCTCTGTGAGAAATTTCAAAAAATTACTCCACTTGCCAGGCTTAAATTCACCTATGCATAGAAGCCCTGCTAGTTTTGAGATAAAATATTATCTGATCCAATATTTATGTCTTTTCTAAAAACTAATGTTAACTTATTTAATGCTGGTTGTTGCAGGTGCAGCAAGAACTTCAGTCTTCTCTGTATAGTACTTTGCCCCAAATACCAATTACACGTAAAAATCCCCAATAGCCCACAATCAGTCAACATACACAGATTTTGGGGAAAAGAGATTGTGTATGCCCTTACTCAGTGCTCGCCTATCTTCCCGGAGAGACTTCAGATTAAGCAGATTAAAAAAAAAAAAAACAAGAATGAAATCTAAAGCCATTTTTCACTCTTTATTGGTAGTAAGAACCATGTATAGCTGTAACACTAAGTAGGTCTAAAGGGATGACAGTGCACATCAGGAACTTGAAGACCATTCAAAACAGAGGGAATAGATGGATCGAAAACCCCCAAACTCTCAATATCATATGAGGAAAACATGACTATTAGAAGAAAACCCTGAAGTATGCCCAAGCTCAGAAACAGAGTTAAGAAAAGTATTGATCATGGAAAAACTGATTGCATTAAAGAGGGCTCTGAATTCAGCTCACAAAATGAATCCTCAGAGAAAGGAAGAATACAATCAATAACTCAATCTCTTTGCCAGGACATTTTATTAGAAGGAAAGAAAGGCTGTTGCAAAAAATAAGCACTTGGAAATTTTTGAAATTGAAAACCTAATTCCTGAAACATAAAGCTACTTTCAGTGGAAGGCTGAATGGTGGGATGGACTCTAGTGAAGACAGTGACTGGGTTTGTAGGACCCTGAGACCCTCTTCATTCACCCGCTACTCCCCAATCCCTCCTGACCCCCACTAATTGCTCTTTTACCTTCTGTAAAATGCTTGGCTGCTGCTTTAGACATGCCTAGACATGCCCAGACATGCCTTGGCATGACTGCCTGCTGCTCCCCCCCCCCAACCTCCCCTTCTAGGAAACTGTAGATTAGGCAAGCCTGGGCATGAAAACTGCTCTATAAGGTAAAAATAGAGACTCCTGGCCCCACAGATAACAGTCAGCACATTCCACAGCCCTGAGAATTGCACCCACCAATAAGAAACCTCCAAGGCTGTATCCTACACATCCAATCAGTTTAAAAGTATGTTGGCACGCGGGCTTCTTGGACCAACCACTATGTGACACTGTTATTTCCCTCCTCCCTTTGTCTATAACCTATAAAAAGCCCCTTCTTCCCTCGCCCAGGGCTCTCAGCACGGATCCGTTGAATTGGTGAGGTCTGAGAGCCCGAGCTTAAGCCCGAATAAACCATAAACCTTTGCTTTTGCATTTTGGTGTATTGGACTCTCGGTGGTCTTTTTGGGGTCCAGTGGATTAGGTACAACAGGTTGAATATCAATCCATTTTATTCATGAAGAAGAAAGGAAAGGTATTAGAGGAGATAAAAGAGACAAAGATAGCAGATCCCTGGAGCTCTAGTGTCTGTTTCAGAACAATTGGAGGAAAAAACCAAGGAAGGAGGGAAAATCCCTTGTACTGAGAAAGGCTTGAGAATTGACATTACAAGGGTCTGTCTACCAAATCATAGACAAGAAAAGTAACTTAAAACGTTTATAAGAATAAATAATATACTCACAATAGTCTTAGTAAAATTTCAAATGCAAAGTTAATGTTTGAAACTACCCACAGAAAATAAAAGAGGACAATGTCAGAAGACCCAAGTTGACTTTTAACTCAATTGAAATGAAGAATTCAAGATCATGGAGGATTGTTTTTTAATTTCAGTGAGAAACTTTGTTCTGGAGTTTCTCACTAATACAAATCAGTGTTCAAATCCACTGTGGAGGTATATGTTTGTAATCTCAGCACTGGAGGTGGAGGCAGGATCACAGTTTTAAAGTCATTCTCACCTACATAGCGAGCCTGAGATACAAGAGACCTTACTGTTAAAAAAATAATCTGTATTCAAGGATAATGATAGAAGAAATTCCATAAAACTTCTCACTCATAAACTCTTTATAGCTGGGCGTGGTGGTGCACACCTTTAATCCCAGCACTTCTCTGTGAGTTCAAGGCCAGCCTGATTTACATAGTGAGTTCCAGGCCAGCTGGGGCTACAGGGAGACCCTGTCTCAAAAAAATAAAAAATAAAATAAAATAGAAGTGAGCCAGTAATATGGCTCAGTAGGTAAAGGCACTTGTTATGCAAGTCTGGCAATATGAGTTCAATTCCAGAAATGCACATGAAGGTGAAAGAAGAGAACCAACTCAACCAAACTGTCCTTTGACCTCCACATGTGTGCTGCAGCACATGCACACACACACACACACAGTTAACAATAATAATAATACATCTTGAAAACAGAAGCATCATAGAAGTAAAATTTGCTGACATTGACCTAAATGTGTTTTGTTTTTATTTGTCCACTTATCTTTTCAGAAAAAAAATGGGAAGTTCTGTTTGAGAGTCATGTTGGAAGATTTCAGTGCTCTGGAGAGAGGTTGTGGATCCTGAACAATTTTTATACTTGAACATTTTATTAAAGATAAATTGATTAGCACTTTCCAAGAAAAATTATGAAATCTCATACCTGGCCAAAAGATTTCAGATAAGGGATCATACACTGAGAAATATTTTCTAAAGATGTGGCAAGTTTTTTCCTTTCATAGTATGTAAGTGCTATGTTACAGACAAGGTTAAACTTTGATTATAAGATAGAGTTCTTAAACTGAGTGATACTTATACCTCCTCTCTCTCTGTCTCTCTGTCTCTCTCTCTCTGTCTCTCTCTCTGTCTCTCTCTCTCTCCTCTCTCTCTCTCATACTGTTTTTTGAAAAAGACCACAAGATCAAAACTTCTCAAAGTATGGTCTGAGGACCTCATGAATCAGCTCTGAAATTCCTGAAACAGATGTGGGGACGGCAAGCTTTCTAAATAAGCTCTGCGGATTAAGTTTGGAACCTGAGGTTCATCTTCCTCAGAACACCTGAGTGCTTTACACATATCTTTCTTGTATCGTTTGCCTCCCTGTGCTTTGTCCTCTAAGCACATATACTTACAGTATACATTGTCATAGAATAAACATTCCTATTCCAAAAGTGAAGGACAGAAGGATAGCAAGGGAAGATCAGGCCAAAGCGAGGCTAAAACCCAGCAGGGCAATCATCAAGCCACACAACACCATGTCTAACATCTGGGTATCATGATGGAATCATTCATGCTTGAAAGGCCTTGGGCAACCCTTCTCCTCCCACTGTTGTTTATAGCATGTATGTCCTCTCCCTTGGACTGGCTCAACTCTGTGCCTGCAGCTTTCCTTAGCAGATGTCTAATGGTCCTAGCATCTTCCGACATCCTGTAGTCTCCCTTTCAACTTAGGTTTCACTGTCCCAACTTCATGCAATGGCTTTTCAGGGCCTAGTGGCATAGACTCCGAACCTGGCAGTCATAAGCTGGTCTTAGTGGTTGTCCAGAATCTTGGCATAAACCCCCATGGCCTCCACACCCCTTGCATCTTTCATATCTGCAAAACCAGTACCACCTTGACGATGCTGCTGTTTTCTTTTTTTAAACAGCTTAAGATGCACCCCATTCCTGTTGTACAAAAATTGCAGAAGCCTCTATGTGCTGACTCCAGGGAAAACATTTTCCTAGGTAGTTTTTTGGGGTTGTTTTTGTTTGTTTGTTTTGTTTTGTTTTAACTGTGGGAACCCTTTGATCAGCATCCTCAGTTCAGTCTCTCTCCTTTCAAATGAATGTCCACTTTTACAAGTTGGAGCTTTCAAATGGGTGTGGTCTTGTTCTCAGGGTATCTTTCTCATTGTTCCAGTGAGAGTGTAAGATTTCTCTCTAGTGGCATTAATTATTTTAATAATGACAGGTTCTTTGTCTGTACCCTCTTCCTCCACAACTTTCAAGTTGTTTATTCTCCTCTTGTGAAGCTTCATATTTTTCATAAAACTGTTCTCTCAGCTGGGCATGGTGGCACATGCCTTTAGTCCCAGCTCATGGGAGGCAGAGGCAGGCAGACCTCTGTGAGTTCCAGGCCAGCTGGGGTTACAGGGAGTCCCTATCCCAAAAAGACCAAACAAACAAAAACAAACAACAGCAAAACTGCTCTCTGTCTCTGTCTCTGTCTTCTCTCTCTCTCTCTCTCTCTCTCTCTGTAGATCTGAATAAGAGAAGTCACTAACTATAGCCTAAATGTTATTCTGTCTTAAAATTTTCTCTATCAAACAAATTAGCCCAGTACTTTCTCCCCATTACTTTTCAATTCAGCCTCAGTCAAATTCTCAAGCCAGCTCCTTTACTAGAATATATCACGACTAGGCTGCAGTCTAGCTCTTGATAGAGTCCTTGTTTTCTTCTGAAACCTTGTGAGCATGTCTTCACTGTCATCATTTCTGTCAACAGCTTGGTCTTCCAAACTCCTACCAAAACAACCCACTAAACTCTTCTTACAGCATTCTAGTTTCTCTAGCCCACATCTACAAACTCTTCTCATACCTTCTCAAAGCCAGTTCCTAAGGCTTAAGGACCACATGGCCAGGCTTATTACAGCAATGGTCCCATTCTCAGTATCGTTACTTTACTCAATCCCATTCTGTATCATTACTTTACTCATTGTTGTAAGAAATTACCTGACAACAGCAACATTTGAAGGAAGGATTTATTTTGGCTCACAGTTTAAAGGAGTACTCCATCATGACAGGGAAATCATGGTAGAAGGAACATGAGGTAGATGGTCATATTGTGTTCATGGTCAGCAAGCAGAGAGAAATGAATACTAGGGTTCAGCTTAATTTCTCCTTCTCATTCAGTCCAGGCTCCTAGCCCATGAGAAAATGCTGCAAGCATTCAAGGTGAATCTTCCCTCCTCAGTTAAAACATTCTGGAATCACTTATTTATATACCCAGAGGTGTGTTTCCATAATTCTAAATCCAGTCAAGTTGAGAATGAAGAGTAACTATCACAGCACTTATCTCCTCTCTATCATAAGAGATGAAGGCCATGAACTCAGATTCTCCTTCAATACTCATTTATTCATAGTATATTGCTTTTTGTAGAGATATACCCTGGCATATGCAATTGTGTTTATGTCTCCTCACAAAATTATCATCTGAAAAAATCCACAGGGAATTAATTTCTGCAAACAGACTCTTATGGAAGGAGTTGTTTTAATCAATGTTTGAAAATGAAACAATTTTGTGATTTTTGTTGTTATGAAACAAAAAAACCATTATGGAAGGACACCTTTGTCATGATGCTTCATTAAAAGTAGAATTGTTGGGTCTGGGGAGATGGCTCATTCAGTAAGGTGCCTGCCATGCAAACATGAGGGCCTGAATTCGGATTCCTTAGTACTCATGTAAAGGCCAGGCGTGGTGACACACATGTGTAACCCTAGCACTGGGAGTGGGGGGGGCATAGAGACAGGAAGAACCCCAGAACTTGGCAGCCAGCTACTCTAGCCAATCAGTGAGCTCTGGGTTCAGTGAGATAACCTATATTAAAAGAAGAAGATGGAGAATTAGAGAGGAAGACACCCAGCTTGGACTGGCTTCCACGGTCATGTGCATACACACCTGCACATAAACTTATACAAAGCACACACACACACACACACACACACACACGCACACACACACACACACATTTTTTGATGATGTTGTTTAAATTTTAACTTATACAAATCAAAGGTATTATTACAATGAAAATAAGTAGCATATTGTATTAGTCACTTTTCTGTTGCTGTGAAAGAAGCACTGACCAAAGCAATTTATAGAAGGAAGAGTTTATTTGAGCTTACGGTTCTAGGGGAATTACAGTCCGTCATGGTGGGGAGGCATGGTGGCTCGAGGTGGCTGGAGCAGAAGCAGCAGAAACTAAGCTCTCACATCATCAAGCAGGCACAGGAAGCAAGAGAATTCTTGGACTGGAGATTCAGCAAGGCTTAAGAGCTCTCTAAGCCTGGCCCCAGTGATGAGCTTCCTCCAGCAAGGCCACACCTTCTAAGACCTCCCTAAACAGCACCAGTAACTGGGGACAAAATGGCTAAATACTTGGAGCCAATGGGGGACATTTTCATTCAGACTACTATACACACAATATCTATAAAGGAGGGTGCAAGATATATAACAAGATACCTGTAATTTAAAACCATTAAGAACAGAGGAATTCTTTATTAAGAAATTGTAATACCTTGACCATGTTGTCATCTTCAATTCTCTTCCCGAGGTTAATGCTAACAACAGGGGGTATTGTTGCATCCTCTTCTTAGATCCCAGCTCCAAGGAAACATGATAGAAATTGTTGGGTAAAGAACTATTTAGCTACATACCATTACATCTGTTCTTTTACCCTCTCTTTTGTCTCTAGATATTTTATTGAAGGTGTTAAATATGAAACGAACTGATTCTATATCACCCTAAGACAAGTGGGAATTATATGGGATTTGCAAAAGCACATGAGGAAAGTCCAGTTTCCTTCATGATATAGAGAAGTGTGTCATTATTGGTTTGAGTATTACCTATCACTAGTACTAACATAAATTTACTTTCCTGATAGATATGGTAGAAGATTCTGTCATGCCTTTCTGGCTTGTGTTCTTCCGAGAAAAGCATCCAGGAGCGGTGTTACAGCATATTCCCCAATAAAAATAGCCTGAGAATGTTTACAGTTAGGTCTCCTGGAATAGATAATTTCCATTTTTATCCTTGACATTTATTCCTAAGATATCAATCTGGAGGTGATAGCACATCAACCATCTCAGGGCTATTCTTACTATTGATTTTGGAGCTTTGAACAGTAGATGCTTAAAAAAAAAATCACACTCCAAGAGCTGGGGATTGTAGTATAGTGCTGCTTAGCATATATGAGGCTGTGGTTCTATCTCCGACACTGAAAACAAGAGGTACATTCCCCATTTGTGTGAGCTCAAGCACAGGGAACAAGGCAGGAAGTGTTTTGCCTGAACCACAGTTTTCAGCACTGTGCAAAGCAGAGGCCATATCACCATGACAAAACACAGAACGGAAAACTGTCTTGTGGGAGCAATTTTGAGACGCATTAATGTACCTTGTCATTGATTCTAAAATAGAACCAGCAGGAATCATTGTGGTTTTCTATTTGGAAGCAAGCAATTATTCACTGGGAAAGGTAATTTGAATGCGGCTCTTAAGAAAGCACATTAGCATATGTAAGCCACAATTTCAGATTAAAAAATGCCCTGAGAACAAAGAAAATGAGATGTAGAATAAAAAATTCAAGCTCTAACAATGTAAATTCTCCCATTTCCTTTGCTTATTTTCTCCTCCCAAATCCACAATTACCTCAAAATAAAAAACGGAAGTGACAAGCATCACAAATCAAAATAATGTGAAAAGAAACACTATTCTTGCTTGTAAATAAAATACCTAGGATGATAAAAATCTCAATAATATTGAAATACAATTGTGAAAAATACCAAAATGATTGTTTATAATATGTGCTGATGTATTAATAAATAAAGATCTAGCAGCTGGTCTGTTGTTATAGTAAATTATATTACAAGGTTTCTACAGCACCACATGTGAGAAGAACATGTGACTCTCCAACCTGCACTCCCTGACACAGTTCTCCCACCACCACTAAGAAGGTTAATGTGTCTACAGTAGTGCATTAAGAAGGTTCTTGACCATTTCTGTCCTTCCTCCAGGACTAAACATTTGATGGGACCGTGATTTTTCAGTTCTTTGTGGGTGCAACCATTTATAAGAAGTACCTTGAGGGACTGGAGAGATAGCTCAGTGGTTAAGAACACTGGATGCTCCTGCAGGACACCCAGGTTCAATTCTCAGCATCCACATGGCAGCTAACAATAGTCCCTAAGTCCAGTTCCAGGGAATCCAACACTCTCTGCTGACCTTGGTGAGCACTGCACAACACAGATGCACTTATACACATGCAAGCAATACACTCATACAGTAAAAATTAAAACAAAACAAAAAAGAAGTGCCTTGAGACTTCTCATGGAATAAGTTCTGACCCTTCTAATCCCTTGCTCAAAGTTCAGTGCCACCTAAAAGTTGCCTCTGATTTAGAAAATCTTTGCCACTATGATCTGAGATTATTAGTGTGAGTGCCTACACTGTACACGAGGTAGATTTTACCACATAGAAAGCAAGCTAGTTTGAATGCTAGCCTTGGAAAAGTTGGGAACGGGAGGAGTGGTGAGGCTCTTCAGGGGGATAAAGACCCAGCTTATCTCCATCCAGGACTATCTTTCATTATAAAAGCCTGTTTGTAGAGAAGAGAATGTGAGCAAAACAGGCTGGGCAGGGTGGCACATGATTTAAATTTCAGCATTTGAGAGGCAGAAGCAGGTGGATCTCTATGAGATCAAGGCCAGCCTAGTCTACATAGCAAATCCCAGGCTACAGTAAGACCCTGTCCTGAAAACCAAAAAAAAAAACTGGGGAGGGGGGGGGATGCGGGATTGCAAGCAAAATAACGACTAAATTGACTAGTTTTCTCTGTACCCTTATACCTCCTATGGTTGAACCCAATAAGCTTGAGAAGAGGTAGAAGAACAGGTCCCTACTTCCAAAGCACTGACACTGACCACACTACTGTGGAACAAACTGAGGTACAGTTTCCATGGGAACACCAAGAGTGAATGGATATGTGGGGTGCTAGTGAATGGCAGTTGCAGTGGTGTCTCATGCAAATTCTTCAGGCTTGTGCCTGATGTAGAATCATGGCGATGTGGCAGGGACAAATATTGCTTATGTAAATGGGAAGTTCCTTGAGCATTGTGACTAAGAAATGAAGATGAAACACATATCACTGTTAGGGTCCGTGACTCGGTGGGTCTCTTCAGGAGAACAAATGCACGAGTATGGAGATGCAAAATCAAGCAGAGTTTTATTAAACCAGCTAGCTGAGGCCCACTGTGCTTCCAACACATGCAGGTCTGGTGGGAGCAATCGACCCCGAGGCAACTTCAGGTAAAGATTATATAGGCTCCCACAACCGTTACACAAAAGCCCGCGCTTATACAACCAATAGTTTCAAAGCAAGCATTTCACAAACCAATAACTTCAAAACAAGAAAAATGTTACAACTCCCTTCAGGTGTCTCAGTCAGGGAGGGATGGGTGGTATGTGCCTGGCACGACTCTTCCCTGTTATCTTGTGTAAGCAGACATGCCTATGTGACACGACACAGATCAGAGAGGTCAGGCTCCGGGGGCTGCAGCACTTGCCCCTATCTCCGGATGCCTGTGTCTCCAGTTGAGTTAATTGGTTACAAGCAGTAAACTCAGACAAGCAGTAAATTCCTCTTTTGCGAAAGCAAAATACAAAACTCAGAAGAAATAGCTAAAAAAAATGCTGACAGAATTCATTCATCACACAGGTTAAAAATATAAAGGGAGTGAAGTACAGAGAGTTTGAAGGAGAAACTGGATTTAGGAGATAAATGTTAGAATGCTGAATGCCCCCAAGGAAGGAGAAGATGAGCTCATACAGAGAATTGAAGGTGTGTCACACTCGGGTTAAGGCACTAAACTACAATCTGACTTCCATGAGAAAATTCAAATGCAGAAACATAGATCTATTTGGAAGCCGATTGATGAGGTGGCTGTAAGCAAAGGAAGTATATTTCTGAGGATCAGATCTGTGCCACTCACAAGCGACAACTAGCCTGAAAGGAATCTTTCCATGGGCCATCTGGGACTTGAGCAGGAGCAAGCTAGTGGTGGACTGCTAGGTGTTTAGGGGCTGCAGAAGGAGCTACAAAAGGCCAGCCAGAAGAGATGTCCATTTGCCTCTGAGGAACGAATGGAAAAAGAAGGGTCCCCAGGCAATGAGAATTCTTACGGGAATCCATAACATAGCACCCAAGGGAAAAGGGTAACTCAACAAAGTCATTCACCTTTGATACTAATCAAATAAGAATGTTCTTGCCCTCCTCTCCTATCTCCCAAGTTCCAGCCTCAAGGGAGCCAAGACAGTCTTGACTGAGATGGAGAGAAAGTAAGTGCCACGAGGCACAAGAGAGAAGTTGGCAATATCTTGGCTTGGTATACTGCGAAAGGAACTGAGGAAGGCTTCAACCAGGAGAGAAAAGAAAGTGAGGTTTTGAGGGCACAAGGAAGGAAAGATTTTCAAAGATCACCTGTCTTATGTTACTAAGCATACAGGTTACAAAAGAGGGTAAAGTCCCTCTGTACCCTTTCATTCAACATTTCACCATGGAGAAGACATCCTGGTGTAGCTTTGTAGTCCAGTACTGTTTTTTGTTTGCTTTATTTTGTTTTCGGGTTAGAAGATGGTCATTTTCACTCTGGCCACACCACTCTAAGGCTTTCTCAGGTAACTCTAAGGAAGAAGGCAGACCCAGTATCCTATAACTAAAGGTACTCATCTGCAGAAGGGAAAAGGCCCTATGCTCGCCCATGCCACCCAACCCTTATGAATTAAAGAAATCCAAGGCTGTGTTCTGAGCAAGTAGCAGGCTAGCCCATTGAGTCATCAAATAAATGACTGTGGCATATGCTAAAAAATAGCCAGGGTTCTAAACCCAAAGTACTGGTCACCAAATGCAAAAGTCCCAGAAAAGTGCAGGATAGTCAGAACACCTTCTCTTGTAAAAGTGCTAAATTTATAGAAGGCTCTGCTCCAGCCCAGCAACTTCAGAGA
Organism: Nannospalax galili; assembly: GCF_000622305.1. Taxonomy (NCBI): domain Eukaryota; kingdom Metazoa; phylum Chordata; class Mammalia; order Rodentia; family Spalacidae; genus Nannospalax; species Nannospalax galili. The sequence goes on along the minus strand of NW_008354544.1, from coordinate 1,239,608 downwards.
TACCTTACCTGTAGAGCAGCTTTTACTTTCATAAGGCCCAGCCTATCAGGTAGAGATACTTAATTCAGGCCATGGAATTTTTGTTTTAAGGACTCAACCAACTTCCAGTGTCACTTCACCTTGCAAGCCTCATTTCAGGTCCAAGCTACAGCTGGACTCGACGGCCTTACTGTAAGGGTGGCTATCTCCACCCACCTGGAGAAACGGTATCTTAGAAGTTTAGGAGTAGCTGGATGAGTACATTGAAAGGCCTTCTGACCAGTATGGCAGGTGTCCGATAGAGTTAGGAATGCACCCTCTAAGACACTTGCTCATCACCATGGTTGTTTCTTGGGTGTGGATTTCACTGCTTCTGTCAAACCCCCTCCCCCATATACAAAGTTAGCGTCTAGGACACAATAGCTCTGCTGTAGGGTCAGCACACAAGACACCAGAACCCACAGAACACCACCCTGGACTTCCTACCTCTCCGGGTATCTGTAAAATCTGTTTATGACTGGATGCATGACAATGGGGCACAGGTATTAGAGAAGGATATGGTTGACTGGCCTTTCGGGGTCCTGATGATTTACATTAAAAAAATTGAGCATATACTTTCAAAAAGTATTGTAAAGACTGAATAGTGCTGAGTTTTCTTTTTTATAGTTTTATTTTTTATTTGTACAAGTGTTCTGGTTGCTCATATGCTAACTGGTATGTATGCACTGACTTCGAAGGTTGGAAGAGGGTGGCAGAGCTGCCATGTGGCTTCTGTGAATTGAACCCAAGACCTCTGGAAGAATAGTAAGTGCTTTTAAACCTGAGCCACCTCTCTAGGCCCAGCGTTGGTTTATTCTCTAAGGCAAAGTATCTCGGCATTAGTATTATTGACATTAGTACTTCTGGACTATTCAGATAAACTGATTCGTTGTGGAGAGGAGAGGGGGGCTCACCAGTGTATACTGTAGAGTGTATACTGTAGAATTTTTGCAGTGATCGTTAATTCAACCTACTAGTTTTCAATAGCACCAACACTGAGAGAGCTGAAACAGCCAAATATATCTCCATGGGCTGGGAATGTAGCTCAGTAATAATGTGCTTGCCTACTCTGTGCAAAGCCCTAGATTCAATCCTCTGCACTGAAGAAAAACAAAAAAACAAAACAAAACAAAAAAGTCTCGAGATGATCAATGTCTCCTGGCTGTGGGGCAAATTGGCTCCTGAGTTGAGAATCATTGATGTAAGGTAGGGAGCTCTGACTTAATTATCCTCAAGTGTATGATTTTGATGTTTTGTCTTATATACATTTAATTTTTCTAGACTATTTCTCCCTGTGTCTATATGCAATTGCTCTCTAAACTTTTATGGCTAGATGGGAATTTAAGATGACTTCTCTGGAAACCCAGGGCTTCTGGGTAAGATGGCAGATTAGAGACCGCCTCAGTGTGATGCAGTGAAGGAAGAGTCAGGATAAGAAGAAATAGACTTGGTTCCATAGGGACAAAGAGAGGAAGAGCTAAAAAATTCACAAAAGAGGGACAAGACAACTAAAAGCTGTGGAGAAACTGAAGGGCACGGTGAAAAGAAATTAGCCCCATTGAACATACTCGAGCTACATGAGTCCCCAGCTGCCAGAGGGGCAGTAACCTCATCCTCAGGGTCAGCCAGGCCTGCCAAGCCTCAAATCACTGCCTCCTCCACCAGAAATGACCAACAGTGGAATAACCTGTACTTATTTTTATGTGATTCCATGCATGCCACAGCATGTGTGTGGACATCGGAAGACAACTTGCAGAAGTTGGTTCTCTCCTTCTACCATGTGGTTTCCTAAGATTAAACTCAAGTCATCAGGCTTGGCAGCAAGGACCTTTGCCCACTGAGCCATCTTTTAAGCTCAAGAATTGCATTTTCGTCACTCTCCTTAGCCCAAAGGACTGAGGCTTGCTTCATCAAAGGAATTTCATGCCTGGTACTATAAACTTTCTCAAAAGCCCATGACTGAGATTGTAGGCACTAGGCGGGGAATCTACTGATGTGGTTTTTTTTAATGATCATATTGTCAAACTGCCTTCTTAATATTTATGTTTATACCCACAGCTTTGGGTCATTCTCAAGCTTGGTCGAGAACCTTTCTTGCAATGGATAGTGGTTAATGCAGAGATCATAACTGGTTAAAGTTCTGAAAATAAGTGATTACAAGTGTCCAGCCATGAGGGGTCACTACATCGACCTCGGGGAACATTGCAGACAAGGGCTGCAGGGAATAATGAGAGCTGGAGGAGTAGGGAGGAAGAGAGCTGTGAAATGCTATTTTCTGCACATGGCATGGCTGGTGTGCACAGCAATTCTTATCAGTTGTAGTCACCTGCACAAGATTTGTACAAAATCAAGCCAGTCAAAATTCTAGCGTGAATGGGAGAGGGGGCCTGCTGAGGCCTCACTCTTAGCTCAGGAGCTGTTGCCAACTGGTGGCTGCTAGAGGGAGAGTCATTCTCTTTTGAGACTGGTTTCTGGAATGTTGTTTAAGCGCCAGTCCATGGCCACCCACACATATGTTTATATTCAGCACTAATTGAACTCAGGGGCCTATCAATAACAGCAATAATTTTTTAAAAAGGACATTAATAAAGGAAGGAGATGGGTTGGTGGGTCCTGGAAGGAGTGTGAAGGAGGTAGTTGGGAGTGGGTAAGATCAAAACATATTGTAAAAATGCATGAAATTTTCAAAGAATAAATTAAAAAATATTTTTCTTAAAAATGCAAACTAGCTAATTGGATTAAAAAACAATACCCAGATGTCTGCTGTCTCCAGGAAGCACACTTCATGCTCCAGATTGAGAGGACAAAGATTGAAATAAATTTATCAGGTAAATGGAAGCTGAAAGTTTATCAAGTAAATGGGAGCTGGCATTATCTATTCTGATTTCTCATGTAGTAGGCTTCAAGTCAAAATTACTAAGAAGAGATAAAGAAGGCCACTACATATTAATAGAAAACAACATATCAAGACTATATAGCAATTGCAATATATGTGTACAAAATCTTAGGGCACCCAATTTCATACAACAATTCCAATGAACATAAAAGGTCAAATAGGTGCTAATGTTATAAAAGTAGATGACGTCAATACTCTATTCCCATTAATAAAGAGGGCATTTAGATCAAAACTAAATAAATAAACTTCAGAGTTAGTGTGTAAGAGCAAATGAACCTAATAGACATCTACATAATATTTTATCCAACAGATTTAAAATACATGTTCTTTTCAATAGTCCATCAACATTTCTTTAAAATAGATCATATTTTAGGCCATAAGACAGCCTAACAAACATAAAAAATTAAATACTTAATTGTGTTTTATCAGATCATAGGAAAATAAGACTAGAAATCACTAACAAGAGAAACTACAGAGCTTTACAAATAGTTCAATTAGAGATTAAATGATATACTTTAGAATTACCAGTAGTCTTTGAAGAAATCAGGGAAGAAATGAAATGAAAATGAAAACTTACCAGAACTTTTGAAATACAGCTAAGGCAGTTCTAAGAGGAAAGTTTATAACTATGAGTGTTTATGCTAAAAAATTGGAAAAGACAGCCTGGGAGTGGCTCTTCTGGCCTCCGTTAGGTTTAGACGCTGAGAACCCAGTAGACAGCCCAAGAGCCCCTGGATCCAGCCTCCCCCTCAAACTGGCCAACAGCCCATGGAAAACAGATGATGCAGAAACCCGAAGTTCCCTGCCTTGCCACAAGGGGAGGAAAATCATCCCATACCTATCACCCTCTCCAAGGCTCAGGGACTTTTGCAGAAGAGGTTGGCAGAAAGAATGTAAGAGCCGGAGGAAGAGGTGGAGGGTTAACTGGAAATGTCCTCTGACCGCTGTGTCAGCGAGCTACAGACCCACTTCCTTCCCACTCTCATCAAGGAGTCAGAGGGGAGTCAGTTACCCCTCCCACCCAATTAATCGAGAACACCAAGAGGCACCTCTTTTACAATTTTGTGCACTTGTCGGGAGGTTACAGGATCTGTATTTGAGTGTGGACTTTATGCATAAATATTGGGTACCCACTCTTCTGTAAATAAACCACTACCCTGTGCTATAAATAAATAATAAATAAATAAGTAACAAAAAAACAAAATTAAAAATGTAAAAACATCCTATCAAAAAAAAAAAAAAAAAATCCAAGAAGCCGGGCATGGGAGTACACACCTTTAATCCCAGTACTTGGGAGGCAGAGGCAAGCAGATCTCTGTGAGCTCAAGGCTGGCCTTGTCTACATAGAGAGCTCCAGGCCGGTCACAGTTACATGGTGAGATCTGCGTGTCTCAAAAATAAATAGAAAATAAATACATAAATAAATAACAAAGCAAAAAATTAGAAGGAAGTCATATAAATAACCAAATGATGTGTCTTGGGAGTCTTAGAATATCAGGAACAAGCCCAAACCAAAAGCAGTAGATGGAAAGAAAGACTAGGGTAGATTTTAATGAAAGGTAAAGTGAAAAAGCAATACAAAGAGTCAGTGAAGACGTTTGGTCCTTTACAAAGCATACACGATTGATAAACTCTTAGCCAAACTGATAACAAAGAGAAGACACAAATTAATAATGCACAAAAGAGGATGTTTGAACAGATTCAGATAAAATCCAGAGGGTCATTAGTGAATACTTCAGAAACTTGTTTTTCAGTAAATTGGAAACTGCAGCAGAAATGAATAAATTTCCATGCAGATATGACCTGCCAAAATTAAATCAAGAGTACATAAACAAATTAAACAGACTTATAATAAGCAATGAAATTGAAACACTAATAAAGACTCTCCTAATGGGAAAAAAAATGTCCAGGACTGGGTAAACTCATTGCTGAATTCCCCCAGACATTTAAAGATGATCTAGGGGTTGAGGTTGTAGCTCAATTGATAGAATGCTTCCTTAACATTCAAGAAGTTCTGAGTTTAATCCCAACACTACATAAACTTTATGTGGTGGCACATACCTATAATCCTAACATTTGTGAGGTGGTGAATTCAAGACCATCTTCAGCTTCATAGCAAGTTCAAGGGCTACCAAAAAAAAAAAAATAGTGAAGATGAACTAACACCAATTATTTTCAAACCACTGCATAAAAAATAAAGGAAATGAATACTACCAAACGTGTTTTCAAAGGCAGTGTTCCTCCGATACTGAAAGTGAACAGCAATAGTATAGAACAATTTCCCTGATGACCGCTGGATGCAAATGTTCTCAAAACACTTCTCAAGAACAAGGTAAGAAGCTTATGTACTGTGATCATGCTGCTTTCATTCCAGGGATAGAGGGATGTCTCAACATAAAAAATAATCACATAAATAGACTCAATGTCAGAGATCACATGACCATCTCAATCCACCAAACTTTATTATTAAAAACATGAGAAAACTAGGAACAGAAAGAACATGGCTTAATATAATATGTGCTTTATATAATACTCCTATAGTCCAAATTACACTAAATGGAGAAAAATGGAAGGCATTTACTCTAAAATCAAGAACAAGTCAAGACTATCTAGTCTCTCCACTCTTACCGAATACAGTACTTAAACTCTTAGCCAAAGTAATAAAAAAAAAAAAGGTAAAAGGAAAGAAAAAAACTATACAAATAAGAAAAGAAATCAAACTATCCTTATTTGCACATCACATGATCTTATACTTAAAAGAACCTAAAGATGTGTAAGTGGAAAATTTTATACTACATTTATCAAAACTTTTTAAAATTAACAATTTAGGGACAATGAGCTAGCTGAACAAATAAAGGTGCTTAAGTCTGGTGATGTGATTTCAGTCCCTGGAATCCCCACAGTAGAAGAGAACCACTCCTGCAAGTTCTCCTGTGACCTCTTCACATGCCCAGTGGCGCTCATGAGCACATAGACACAAGTGTGCTAAAGAAACAAGTAAGGGAAAAAAATGTTAATAATATAATGTACCAAAAGCCACTGAGTTGTATGGTTTAAGTGGGTGAATTGTATAGTATGCAAACTGCAGATCAGTGAAATAGCCAAAAAAAGAGGTTGAGCTTACAGTTCCAGGGGTAAGGGTCCATAATGGCAGGGAAGGCATGGCAGAAGGAGGTGGCCAGAGTGGAAGGCTGAGCACTCACATCTTCAAGCAGGCACAGGAAGCAGAAAACAATTGGGAATCTGACAAGGTTTAAGAACTCTCAAAGCCTGCCCCCAAGTGACGTGCTTCCTCCAGCACAACCACACCTCCTAAAACCTCCCAAAATAGAGCCACCAATTCTTCATTCGAAACACCACTCCATGGTTGAATTCCCAGGACCTGTTATACCTCAATCACAGGACCCCAAGAAGACCACTGAGGACCCAACACACCAAAAATGCAAAAGCAAGGTTTAGAGTTTACTCGGGCTCTCAGACCGCACCGATATAACGGAACCGTGCTGAGAACCTTGGGTGGGGGAAGAAGGGGCTCTTTATAGGTTAGAAACAAACAGAGAAGGGGAATAACAGTGTCACTTTGTGGTTGGTCCAAGAATCCTGCTCGCGCCAACACACCTTTGAACTGATCGGTTGTACAGGATGCAGTTGTGGAGATTTTTTATTGGCGGGTGTTGTTCTCAGGGTTGTGGAATGTGCGGGCCGTCTGTGTGGTCAGGAGTCTTTAGTTTTACTCTATAGAGCAGTGTTCATACCCGGGCTTATCTGATCTATAGTTTCCTGGAAAGGGAACAGCAGAGGAGGAGTAGCAGCAGGTGTGCATTTCAAGCATTACACAGAAGCTGAAAAGAGCAATCAATGGGGTGTCGGGAGGGGTTGAATGAGGGGGATCTCTGGGTCCTACAGACCCACACAGTAAGAAGACAGAACCAACTCCTATGATTTACTCACTGATCTCCACATGCACACCATAGCAGGAGCATGCCCACACATATACATATGCACAAAAAATAAATATAATTGTTTTAATATTTGTAAGACTCTACCAGAAAACTTTTAGAACTGATAAAAACACTTTCAGCAAAGTAGCAGGATACAAAATCAAAATTAAAAGTTAGTACCTTTCCTACATTCCAATACTGAACTTGCTGAGGAAGAAACCAGAGGAAACAGTCCCATTCATAACAGCTTCAGTAAATAAATACTTAGAAATAATCTAATGATGGAGGAGAAAATTTCTACAGTGAAAACTTTAAAACATGAAAGAAATTAAGGAAAACATAAGAAGATGGAAAGATTGCTTATAATTATAGATTGGAAGAATTAATATGAAAATATCTATACTACTAAAAGAAATCTACAGATTCAATGTAATTTCCATAAAAATTCCAATGACATTTTTTACAGATCTAGAAAACATTGTCCTAATATTCACAAGAAAATACAAAAGACCCTAACCAGCCAAAGCAATCCTAAGCAGAAAGATCAGTTGTGCCAAGTATCTTATTTCAATTTATACTATAGAGCTATAGTAACAAAAACTGAATGGTATAACATGAAAACAGACATGTACACCAATGCCAGAGAATAAGGACTCAGAAATAAATGCACACAGCGTCAGCCACCTAATTTTAGACAAAAGTTTCAAAAACATACATTGGAGAAAAGATAGCTTCTCTAATAAACAATGCTAGGAAAACTGGATAGCCACATGGAGAGTGAAATTTTATACATATCTCTCATCCTGCACAAAAATGAATTCAAAATTATAAAGGTCTAACTGGAAGCCACAAAACTGAAACTGCAAGAGGAAAATACTTCAAGGCACACATAGGCACAGGCAGGCACTTGCTGAAAAGACTCCAACAGCACAGGAAGTAACCTGAAGAATTGAAAAATGGGACCACATGAAATCAAAAAGCTTCTGTACAGAAGAATAAACAATCAGCAGAGCGAAAAGTCAGCTTACAGAGTGGGAGAAAAATTTTGACAACTGTGTACCCAATAAGGGATTAATGTGTAAATCTATAAAGGAATCTGAAAATTAAACACCAAGTGGGCCAATGAGTTGAACAGACAGTTCCCAAAGAAGAAACATAGATATCCAATAAATAGCTTTAAAAAGCCCAGCATCCTTAGCCATCAGAATAATGTAAATCAAAACTGCCTTGAGAGCTGGGTGTGGTGTTGAATACTTACACTCTCTCTGCACTGGAGAGGCAGGAAGATCAGTAGTTAAAGGTCATTCTCAGCTCCATAGTAAGTTTGAGGCCAGCATGAGCTACATGACACTTTGTCTCCAAAAATCAGGAAGAAAAAATGCCATCTCCCTGTAGTCAGTCTTTCAGGAAACAAGTACCAACAAACACCATAGAGGATATGGGATAAAGGAATCTTATACAATGCTGGTGGGCGTGTACACCAGTACGCCATTCTGGAAATCAGCACGGGGTTCTCTTAAAGTAAAAATAGAACTACCATGTGAACCAGCTATGCTGCTCCTGAGTGAAGGAATCTGCCACCACACCACAGAGATATTTACCCACCCATGTTTATGGCTGCCCTAGTCACAACAGTCAACATATGGAACCACCCTAGATTCCAATCAACAGATGAATGGGTAAAGACAATGTGGTACATATACACAATGGACTGTTATTCAGATCTAAAGGAAAATGAAATGTCATTGCAAGAAAATGGGTGGAACTAAAGAGCATCATGTTAAACAAAATAAGTAGACTCAGAAAGACAAATGCTGCAGATTTCCTCTCATATGCAGAATATATATATGCCACGAAAGTAGAAGGGGCACTGAAGAAAGAGGCCTAAAGGAAGAGAAGAGGGACTAAGAGAGAAGATAGTGCTGGAGAGAAGGACAGGTACCACATGGCCTCTCCTATTCAGAGTCTAGATTTCAGTGTGTTTGTGTGTGATGGGAAAGCAGAGAGGAAAGGAAAGGGACCAGGGAGTTGGGGAGGAAGGACAGAGATGAGCAGGGAGCGATCTGAACATGGAATGGTGACAGATGTGCATGAAAATGTCATAACAAAATCTATTGTTTTGTACACTGAACAAAAATTAATGAAAAAACAAAATAAACACAGGCAAAAATAAAAAGGCCTCTTAGGTATTTTGATTGGCATTGCATTGAATCTACAGATGGCTTTGGGTAAGATGGTCATTTTCACAATATTGGGTCTATGGATCCATGAGCATGGGAGGTCCTTCCATCTCTTAGTGTCTTCCTTTGTCTCTTTCTTTAAAGATTTGAATTTTCGCTGTAGAGATCTTTAATGTCTTTGGTTGGGTTTATTTCTAAATATTTAATTTTTTTGAAGCTATTGTGAATGGGAGGGTTTCCTTGAATGCTTTTTTTTAAATTTCTTGTTATTGGTATATAGAAATACTGATTTTTGTAAGTTGATTTTGTAACCTGTCACTTTACTGAAAGTATTAATCACTTCTAACAGTTTTCTGGTAGAATTTTTGGGGTCTTGTGTATAATATCATACTGTCCACAAATAGTGATAATTTGACCTCTTCTTCACCAATTAGTATTCCTTTAAAATCCTTCTCCTGTCTTATTGATCTTGCAAGAGTTTCAAGCATTATACTGAAAAGGAGCAGAGGTAGTGCACAGCCCTGTCCGGTTCCTGATTTTGATGGGAATGCTTCCAGTTGTTCTCCATTTATAATGATGTTAACCTGGAAGCCTTCTACCTAAAGTTTACCTCTCATAGTTATAGAAGATACTATGTAAGCTGCTAAGGGAGAAGATCAATCAATGGTCCAACATAGTCCTAAAGCCTAATAACCATAATGACTGGTGCAAACTACCTGTTTTGGTGCAGTAGAGGCACTCTTATCTGGAGAGTAATCAACAGTTATCTAATCAGACTTAAAGCTCTCTCAATGGGAATGAACTCATGGATAACACAGTGAACACAGCCAAATACACATGGCTGGAGAGGTCATAGAGCCCAGAGAAAATACTATCTCTGTCATATCTCTAGACAAATGAAATTCCTTACCATATGCTAAATATGAAGCCTTACATTTACAGACAAGTATATTATACACCACTCATTAAAGAAGCTTTTTTTTTTAATTTTGCAAGAGATGGAGGTTACTTCAGAATCCTACAACTGGTTAGATGCAAAGAATATATATCTGAGAGATGCCCAGTCGCAGGTGACACATCTACAGTTGAACCTCTACACTTAAGACTCATGAAACATAGCAGAACAGGGGGTAGAGTGAAAACTAGTGCATCCCTCAGTGTGCACACGGAAGGCCACAACTGGCCAAGTTTTAATGACTAAGAGACTGCAGAGTGTGTGTCCTGGATAGGATTCCTATATTAAACCTCACCCATGTACAGCTCAGGGACCATTGTGGAAGAGGGGGCAAAAAGATTATAAGAGCCAGGGCTAGTTCATGAACACAGGGAAGCAGAGGCTTTCAGGGCACTGGAAGTTTGCACATGTGAACTAGTGGCAGTGTTGGCATCAAACACAAGACTCATGCCAAATCAGTCAGACAAGAGCCCAGAGTGGAGTGAGAGAAATGGGTGGTGGCCTGGCCCTAGTCTGGAACTTTTGGAGACTGATTACTACTGGGTGAGGGAGATTAGGCCTTATTTAGGATCTCTAGATAGGCTGTATGCTGGGTAGCTTTAGTGTCAACTTGACACACCTGGGTTGAGGGAGCCTCAATTGGGGACTTGCCTCCATTGGACTGGCCTATGGCCATGTCTGTGGGGCATTTTCTTGATTGTTGAGTAATGTAGGAGGGCCCAGCCCACTGTGGGTGGTGCCACCCCTGGGCAGGTGGGCCTGTGTTGTATAAGAAAGCAGGCTGAGCAGGGGCCAGAGGAGCAAGCCTGTAAGCAGCGTTCCTCCATGGCCTGTGCTCCAGCTCCTGCTTCCAGGTTCCTGTCCTGAGTTCCTACCTTGGGCTCCCTGATGGACTGTGACCCGGGAGATGTAAGCTGAATAAACCTTTTCCTCCCCAAGTTGGTATTGGTCAGAGTATTTGTCACAGCAATGAAGAACAAACTAGGACAGGCTGGCTAGACTCCAGTGGTTGAATTTGCCCCGAAGGACATCCGGGTACAAATGCTTAACTGGATAGGACTTAGCATGTACGGCAGAATATATAAGGTCTGGCTGAGGGTGGGAGGGCATGGATGGAGGAGGGGGGCTTAAATTTGATTAAGAACTATTGTATGAAATGTACAAAAGCTCAATAAATTTTTTAAAGTAAAAGTTAAATAATAAAAAGTAATAAAAAATAAATTTTAAAAAAAGGCCTTTGTGTTTCAAAATTGGTCCTCTTAGCTTAAAATCAGATTCTTGCACAGTTAATGAAGGCAAGTTTGGTTTAGAATAACACATAGGCTTCACTCAGGTGGAACCTGGGAGAATTGGCCTCCTAGAACTAATGAGGAGACACTAAAGGAAAGACAGTGCATTTAAGTAGGAAATTCAGATAGTTGCAAGGCATAATATCTTCAGAAGTCAAAAGCCTTGTGTTGGGAAGTGTTGGGAAAGCTTAGGAGTGGAGGGAAGGGGAGGATGTGACCTAAAGTCCTTTCCTTCAGCAAACCACAAGAGACTGCAAACCAAGTCTTAGCAGGGGTTCACGAGTTTATACATTTCAGTCAGCCCTGAATTTCAGTATTTTCAGAGAAATTGTGAAATAGTCTCCTCTAAGAAGCAGTGACTTTATCTAACAGTTTTTGGTTTTTGCTTTAGCTTCTAGGAAAAGACTACATTCTCAGAGTTCACACCCCCTAGGCCTCAGCCCTTTGCTATTTGAAAGTGTGATCTGAGAGAATCACCATTAGAAACCCAGTGTGATGCCCTCCTGTAATCCTAGTGCTTGGACAGTTGAAGCAGGAGGATCACTAAAGGTGATGCGACCTGAGCTACATAGTGAGACCTTGTATCAAAAACAAAATAAACTAAAATAAAATAAAGCAAAGCAAAATAAAATAAAATAAAATAAATACGGTACCAGGGCCACTATGCAGAAATTTCTGGACAAATATGTTTTTAGTACAGTCATTCCTTTGTGTCCATGGAATTGGATCCAAAACTGTACAGTGCCTATCCTATCCCCTTCCAAACCCAAACCCTTGAATGCTAATAACCCTTCTATAAAATGCCAGATTATTTGCCTACACCTCAGCGCATCCTCATGTGTACTTCAAAACGTATTTAAATTACTTACAATACTTAATACAATGTAAATGTAGAGATAGTTGCTATGCTGTGATTTTAAAGGAAAAATAACAAGAAAACTCTTGCTCAGTACAGATAATTCTTTTCTTGAATGCTCCGACCTGCGGTTGTTTGATCTACAGGTGTAAAGCTCATGCACATACCAAACCAGTGTGTAAGTCCTAAGTATTGCCTGGGTCATAATTTCACTAAAAGGATTTATTCATTGTGTGTCTGAAATTCAAACTTAACTGAGTGCCCTGTATTTTTATGTACAGTATCTGTTTGATTCCATCTGGAGTTGGGAATAGGACAAACTTCCCTTTCGAAGAAAATTTTCTATAATTCTTAGGTATATCATACACAGATATTTGGCAGCTGCAATGCTACAGACATTTTGTTATAGGTGAAATTAATGCTATGCCACCACCAGTCACTGACCAAACAGGTCACTTCTTTACTAGGATCTGACACTACTGTAGTCCCCATCTAGACATGATTTTTACAGTTCCTGGAACAACTACGTGCTTTTCGCTGCAAATTGGCCAGTTTTGCAATGACAGTGGCCGGCAGGAAGAACTTTTTGTTCTGAGCTCTCACTCCAGCCTTGAGGGTTCTGACATTGCAGCTGTCTCCTCCTGAGCTGAACCCAGGAAGTCTGGTTAAAAAATTGCTAATAAAGAGGCTGTAAGGCAGTGTTTTCCTTTCTTTTGAGAGACTTGCTAACAGTCCCATGGTAAAGGAACACTGCCATCTAGCAGCAGAATCAAGTATTACCCCCCGGGTTGCAGATAAAGGACGGAATCCATCAATCCTTATTGCAGATTCTTGCAAGTTTGGATTTTGGTTGCTTTCTACTTACCATTCAGTCTGTTAACTTTAGTGAGATGTAGGCAGGAACATCCTGAGTAGAGCCTGAGTCTGTAAAAGACAAACGGGAGCTATCCTTTTTAAAAGGATAGCAATGGGGCTGGGGTGCAAAGACAGAGTTAAAGGTAATTTACCTCAGCAGGTAAAGTCACTTGCCATATAAGCCTGGTGATCTAAATGATCCCCGGAACCCCAGTAAAGGTGGAAGGAGAAACCCACCCCAAAGTTGTTTTCTGGCCCACACATGTGCGCTGTAGCAGGCAGGCCTCCACTCTTACTTCACGTTCACACTGTCAATAAAAATAATAGTTAACAATGACAATAAATAATGGCAATAATAATTTTTTTGATACGTGGTCTCACTATGTATCCCTGACTGGCCTGGAACTCGCTATGTAGACCAGGCTGGCCTTGAACTCACAGAGACCTGCCTGCCTCTGCATTTAGAGTGCTAGGATTAAAAGTATGCACTACCACATCCAGCATAACAATAATAACTTTTTAAGCACAGCAGTGTAAAGAGGCATGGATTTCCTTTAGCATACTGATTTGGAACCAAAACAAAAACAAATGGAATTTGTTACAAGAAAACCCTTTCAACAAAAACCTAAATGTATACAATTTATCTTTATTCTGTACTTCATAACGTATCTGAATTTCTGATGCAGAAAGGCTGAAAACTTACCAGAAAGTAGTACTTACAACCTCGCCTACAAAGTAGTAAGATGCGGAAGCATTTATCCTGACTCCCCAGAATCAGCTAAATGCTCCCTCATCCACACAATTCTGTAGACTTCAAAATTCTCAGCTACTTGGTCTCACATGTGCGTTTCTAATATCGGGGATATATTCTGCACCAGAGAAGAAAATTAGTTAGAAATTTTCTAAACATCTGACACAGATTTTTTGCCTTTGTTTTTCCAAGGGGGTTGTGGCTAGTTTAAAAAATTAGTTTCAACTTGTCAACTTCATAAACACTCTTGGCTATATACCACCTGTTTTGTTATGTATGTCCTTGTGAACCATGACAACGAGGATTCTGTTGTCCTTATAGATATTTAAAGTCTCTTATTAGATGCCGAGGAACGGAGATTCCAGATTCTTACAGTTGATACTGAGTAGAAATATGTTTGCAAATTCCACTTCTGCCAGCAAGATTATTTTCTATAGAAAAAAAAAGGTTTGAGCTTTTTACTTGTCAGTCTAAAGAGTCGCCTAGTACTTCTTCTGAACTCTTGCAATGGTCAGTGTCACCAGAGTGCTCTCTGGGTCTCTTGCGCTATCAGGCAAACCATATAACATATCTTTATGTGCATTTATTATTATCGTGCAGGGGAGGGGAGTCACTTAAAAAGAAACGAGCACCCAATGCCTAACTCTGCGTGGCTCAGGGCCCACCATATCAGATCGCTATTCCGACATGACCATAGTCACTGCTAGCTTTCGCCCATGCCTCAGGGGCCAGCAGTCCTGCCCCAGGTCCAGAAGTGCCAGCCCATTCTGTCCTTGAGTAGGCCCAGCTGCTGTGCGTTTCCTACGCCAGCTGCCAGATGGTGCCACAAGCCCCTCCTTCTGTGGCTAACTCTCCACAGTCAATTATCCGCAGCAGGCCCCGCCCCTTGGAGGAAGCAGGACCTCTGGGGAACACAGCCAGACTTTGGGTTCTGTAAGCTTCATAAATAGCCGGTCTTATTGTCATGATTCTAATACATCCATGTGTCCCTATAGTCTCAATTTACTCCAATAATTTATAGTGTGGCACCCTTCCTGCACGCAGGAATAGGTCATTTATCAGTCTGTGCTGCATGGGTGGTTCCTAGACAGATGGTATTGTTTGCGTGTCTGCCGGGTGCACAGTCAACCTAAATCCTCAAAATGGAGTCAAAAGATCCTTTTGGGCAAGGTACAGTCTGAAAAATAATCAGTGTTTTAACAACATGGAGCAGGCCACAACCTGACCTCAACACAACTTGAGTTTTTGGTACTCCCCTCTTTTTCGTAAAGAGCACCCCTCATAAATCTACCTTATAATCCCAGCACTCCAGAGGCAAAGGCAGGCAGATCCCTGTGAGTTCAAGGCCAGCCTGGTCTACATAGTGAGTTCCAGGCCAGCTGGGGCTACAGGGAGACCCTGTCTCAAAAAGACCAAAAAAAAAAAAAAAAAAATCTACCTTATAATCTTGTTTTCTGAGTTTCAACCTTTTTACAAATTATACACTTGGGAAAACTAGAAAGAAGGGGATCAGTTTCTTAGAAACCTTTAGAAATGTAACTTAGAAAACCAGAAGAACACATACACCTATTGTAAAGACACTTACGTTTAAGTCCCTCTGGGAGAAGTCCATACTTGTCCTGTCCGCCCCCCCCCCAACCTCTCTGTGTGTCTGTGCATCTTTCTGTTTTTTAAGATTTTATTTTTATTTTTGATTATGTGTACATATGTGTGTCTCTGTGTAGGTTTGTGCACATGAATGGAAGTGTCTGCAGAGGCCAGGGGCATGGAGCTGAAGTTATAAGTGTTTGAGCTGCCTGACGTGGTTGCTGGGAACTGAACCAGTGTCCTCTGGAAAAGCTACATGTGCTTATGTAATGATCCATCTTTCCAGTCCCATCTTTCTGTTTTTGATAATCCCAACTTTGTTTCATACCTGATTTGCTCTGAAATTCACGAATCTCACTTTTGCCTGGATAGAAGTCTCTGAAAACTGGTTGGGCAGCTGCTGGTGTGGTATGGAACTGTGTTCCCACCATTAGTGACAAACTTACCCTGCTGATCCTGGTCCAAATACAGACCTGGGAGCAAAACAATATAGTTACCATTTTCTAATCCCTAAGCATTACAGGGGTTGTATTACACAGCATTTGATTATTGAAACACTCCTCAGGGTCCATGGCCTTATCCGAGGTATTTGAAATCTTGCGTGGTAGGATTATCTTTTGTAATGCATGCATAGCTGTGGCCTGTTTCTCTGAGTCCCTTCTGCTTTCCCCTGCTGTCTCTCTAGACCTTGTGTGAAGCCATCTGATGCATAAGTGTTATCTGCTTCAATCTTGCTTGAATGAAGATGTGACCAAGTACTGAAAGTTCTTAGTGACTTCCATTGCTAGTGCCATGTCCTCCATGTCCTGAAAGTCTAATCAGAGACACAGAAGTGTAGCTGTAATACTAGCTGTGTGATCTGAGCCAAGTTCTTTAAATTCTCCAAGCTTTTTCTATCTCTAAAATGGGCAGAATGATTGTTGCTGTCAGACTGTGCCCTGCTCTCAGTTACTCCATATTGTGTAAAACTGTGGTTTTTCACACTGTGACTTGCCCCCAAGAGGATCCATTTTACAAGCACTTTTTGACCCCGTTTGAAGGAGGATGGCTGCCCTGTGTGGACACATGAGGTGCCCAGCCCCAACTGGTACATCTACAATGCAACCCCTACACCTAAGGCTCAGGCAGCATCATAGAAGGGGGAGTGGAAAGATTATTAGAGACAGAGGATCAGACACCCATTGATAGTGTCTTCAGACATGACAGGGATGCCACCCCATGAAATCTCAACAATGTGGTTGCCTAAACAAGACCTACATAGTGACAACACTAGTCGATATGCTAATGTGGAAGGAGGAAATTTCACAAGGCCCTGCTCCTAGATGAAGAGCTACAGGCTGCTGAGAGGACAGTTTTCTTCTGGGATGAGTTCCCCAATAGGTCAGCCCCTAAACGCATGTACATAGAACAACACTAAATGGACTCAACAGGTTGTGTGTGTGTGTGTGTGTGTGTGTGTGTGTGTGTGTGTGTAACAATTAAAGAAGAGGCCATGAATTAGAGGGAGATGACATGGCAGGGGTTGGACAGGGGATCAGAGAGGGAGAACAAAGAATTTCGTGTATGAAATTTTCAGAAAGTTACAAAACAAAGCAAACAGAAACCAAACTCCTCTGAGCTGCTAGAGAGAACCAGCGCTACTGCCAGTGCTGATTTCAATAGCTCACGCCTCAACACTTTATTTCTGGTGACTTTGTGGTATAGTGTTGTTTTGTTTTGTCTTTTAGTGGGTTGAGATAACATCTCACTGTGTAACCCCAGGTGGCCTGACATGCATTTTGTGGATTAGGTTGGCCTTGAACTTGCACTACTCCTCCTGCTCTGCCTCCTGAGTATTGGGATTATGCCATGTGCCACCAGGCCTGGCAGGCTTCTCTGCTGTTTTTTTAAGCCACACAGTTTATGGCTTTTTGTTATAGGAGCTCTAGGAAACTAACAGTCATAACTGATGTATTTTAGTCATTAAAAGAGCTGCAAGATCCTGCTTAACTTTATGAGGGGGAAGAGAATGCAATCCAACTTTCGGAAGTGTAGCGAAGCTCTGGAAGAAAATATGGGAGCATTTGGAGGTGGTGCTTCTGTGGTACTGGGGGTCAAACTTAGGGCTTTACTCTGCTAGTGTTGATGCAACACACACACACACACAGAGAGAGAGAGAGAGAGAGAGAGAGAGAGAGAGAGAGCTCTTACCTCAAAAGAGCGTAAGAGATTGTTTATTCTGGGGCCAAATATGAGTGACGGTGGGCCTGGGACACAGATTCAGGGTTACCTCAAATACTATGTGCCAACAAAACAAGTTTCATGAGATTTTTATCAAAGAATATTATAAACGAAGACATTTTTCAAACAACATATTGGTGAAAACCTCAGGTAGGCAAGTTCCAGCAAAGCAGGGACATCTCTGCTTATAGGCCTCAGGTGCTCTGAGGACATTCTTAGCTTTTGGGTTGGTGGAAGTTAAGGGCCTGCTTGTACATTCCAAAAGGATTTACCTGATAGTCATAAGGATGTTGGATCAGACAGGGACCTGGACAACAAATGACCATTTAGGGAACTAAGGTACCCCCAAATCATTATAATTTGAATCTAGACCTACAACATTCCAGCTCTCCAAAGATCATAGAAGTTCTAACTAGCCAGTCAGTCTTGTAGAATGCTTAATACAGATGTGACTTTTTAAATTCTACTGAAGAAATTTTTTATTCATTCATCTATATGTGGGTTATTTCAAGAGTTTGGT
Organism: Nannospalax galili; assembly: GCF_000622305.1. Taxonomy (NCBI): domain Eukaryota; kingdom Metazoa; phylum Chordata; class Mammalia; order Rodentia; family Spalacidae; genus Nannospalax; species Nannospalax galili. Next base: position 1,221,540 of record NW_008354544.1, on the reverse strand, counting down.
ATTATAAATATATTTCTATAAACATCTGTTCACAATTTTTGTGTGGATATGAGGTTTTATTTCTCTGGAGAACATATCTAATAGTGGTGCTGCCAGGTCACAGAGCAGCTCTGTTTAATATGTTGAGGAGCTCACAAACTGTTTTGCAAAATGGCCACACCATTTTGCATTCCCATCAGCAAATATGGGTGTTACAATTTCTTGCCTTGTGCCCTAGCATAGGACTTATCCTGAAGTGTGTGTATACTCCATTCCAGTTGAGTGTTACAATGGTATCTACCTAATTAACAGCGTTCAAGTCTTCCGTGTTCTTGTTGATCTTCTGCTTTGTTGTCTCACCCGTTATTGACAGTGAGGTATTGAAGTTACCAACTAAATTGTATTATTTCTTTCCTTTCAGTTCTGTTAGTGTTTTCTTATGTGATATGGCTGTTTTCTTTGGATTGGCCATGACTGTTGTCTTCAAATCAGGGCAGCTGTCAGCACATGCACAAGTCTCTCAGGAGAGCACAAGTCTTGACTAAGTAATGTTCCCACAAGAGGGAAAAGGAATGCTCATGAGACCCCTCTCCTCCCTGAGGATACATAAGGAGTAAACAGTTGGTGGGGGAAGACAGCTGATAGCACAGTGGCCCCAGGACACCAGAGCAACTCTAGTGATTCCAGTGGCACAGCTTTTGTGAGTCTTCACCCATGCTGGGGTGAGACTTTTTGGTGATGCAGCTGCCTGAGTAGTTTATGCTTCTGTAAGTAATCCTCCACCCAGGCACCTCATACTGATAAACTCATTCTTTCACCAAGCTGGACTTGGGATGGAATCCCTTCTTTGGTTTGTCATTGTCCTCTCTATCTGGAGTTACTAGAAATAGGAAAAAAATCACATAGCCTCTTACTAGGTACACATGCACTTTTTGTGTCTGATAGACTGACCCTGTTTTTCAAAAAATGTACCTCTTTTTCTTTGGAGCAGGAGAGATGGCTCAGTGGTTAAGAGCACTGGCTGTTCTTATAGAAGACCCAGGTTCGAATCCCAGAACCCACATGGCAGCTAATAACCATCTGTAACTCCAGTTCCAGGGGATCCAACACCCTCATCTGTCCATCTGTCTTCTGTGGGCACTGAATGACACAGGTGCACTTACACACATTCAGACAATACACTCATACACACAAAATAAAAAATACATTTTTTAAAAAATTAAAAGTTATTGTTATTGTGTATGTGCATGGTGGGGGGATGTGTATGGAGGTCAGAGGCAACTTTGGGGAGTTTGTTCTCTCCTTCCACTTTTACATGGATTCCAGGCACCAAATGTAGGTCTCCAGCTTGCACAGCAAGCACCTTTGCTGGCCCAAAATGTCCCTCTTTATATATAACATTTTTTATTTTAAAATCTATTTTTCTGCATACTATTTCAGCATTCATTCTTATGGCTATTGTTGTCAAGGAATTTTTTTTTACTCTTTTTCTTTTTTTAATATTTTATTTTATTTTCTGTGTATGAGTGTGTTGCCTGCATGCCTGTAAGTGCACCCATGTTGTTCAATGCCCGCAGAGGTCAGACTAGGGCATCAGAGCCCCTGGAACTGCAGTTGTGGACAGTTATCAGCTGTCATGTGGGTGCTGGGAACCGAACCTGGGTCCTTTGGAAGAGCAGCCAGTGCTCTTAACTGCTGAGCCATCTTTTCAGCCCCTTCACTCATTTTCTTTGAATATATTTGTTTCTGTGACTCTGAGATATATCTCCTGTAGACAACATACACATTTATCACTTTTTAAGTCCAACTTGCCAGTCTCTGTCTTTTGATGGAATTGCTTAATGCATTCACATTTCATTGTTGTTGATATTATGGGCTTTGCATGTGAATTTAATTTTTGTTTCTTATGGGTCTATTAGGGCTATTGTTTTGTATTCCTCCTTAACTATTTCCTTTTATGGTAAGTGGCTATTTTTCACATAAAACTTAATCCTTTAATGATTTCTAAGTATAGTTTTAGAGTTAGTAGTTGATATAAGGATATATAGCCATATGTATGTATAATATGAATAGACCTCAGATCTGTCCAGTGAAATATAGAAACTGTATTCTTAAATAGATCCACTTTCCCTTTCTGTTACACTTACATATTTTATGCAGGCGTGAGTACATTGTTATCTATGCTTCATGCTCTCGTATCTTTTCAGAGAAGCTGAGCAGACAAAGTATCAATACGGCACGTGTCAATGTGCCTACTCATCACTCCCACTTCCCTTCGTTCTTTCCTGTGGAGTCAGCTTCCACTGTAACGCCAATGAAAGTCTGGATACAGCTTTGTTTTCAATGTCTCCTTTGTGAGGAGATGTCATTGTCAAATATGACATATTTATATATGTCCTACCAACAGTATAAATATATTATCTGTGTACTTTTCAAATCAGTTGAAAGGGAGAGGAAATTTGGAAGAAAAAATATTCTTTTATAATCACCTACACAATTACTTTAGTGTTCATTGTAGTTTTTGTGGATTTGAGTCACTGTCTGCTATCATTTAAGGAACTTCCTTCAGCATTTCTTGTGAAGCAGGTCTGCTAGCAGTGACTTTATTTAGTCTCTATTTACATCACTCTGTCCTAGTGCAATAGTAATGGTTAAGGTGCTGATTGGAGGGAAATATTAAAATATGATGTCTGCATTAAGAAAATTTTCCCTAACTGGCTTTGGAAAATGATAATATTTTTGATAGATAGTACATAAAACAACCGTAATACCTAGTGAGATGCACAGAGGAATGCCACGTAGTGATGGTCGAATTAGGAGTCCTTTATTAATAGCTGGCAGTCAGAGGGGGTCCAATGCCTCAAAGAACTCTGGACCCTGAGGAGAAGCAGGGAGGGGTTTGTTTATAAAACTTAAAACCAGAATTACATCATGCCAGGGGCAAAGCCAATACCCATAGTTACATCAGATCATCATAGTTACACCAGACCAGGGGTGGGTCAGTTAACAAAGGGTTTTAATTAACAAAAAGTTTCGGTTAGGCTGGGAGGGAAGACATACTACCAGCTACTTGTAAGTTTCCCAGTACTGTGGAAACGATGCACTCCCTGAAACTGCCTGCGTGAGATGTTCTGTCTGTTTGGCTGCAGTGGGACCGGCTGGGCAAAAACACCAGGTAAAGCAAAAGTCAGCTGGAGCAAAACGGAGATAGTTTGGTCATTCAATATTATCACAGTTCTTCAGGAATGTCCCATAGAATGACATTGTTAAGGGAGACAGTCAGAATCTCCGAGTCTTAATCTGAACTGACATTGTCATCAGAGGCCTTCTCCCAACACTGTAACAGTAATTGCTGTATCATGAATTTGGACCTTCTTCCTTTCCATATAAATTGTTTCACAAGTTCAAAAAGTTCTCAAAATGTTTTACAAGGGTTATCACATTTGCAAATGCCCGAAACCATGTTAACATTATCCAAGATGTAATACTCTTCTCTGAGTTCACCCAACATTAAGTAACTGTACATATTGTAAATTTAACATAGTGTGATAGTTGACACTGGCAACTTGGCAGAATCTAGACTCACCTAGGAAAAAAGCCTCTGTGTATGCCTATGGGGTATTATCTAGATGATGTCAGTTCCTGGGCATTATCTACATTAGGTTAACTGAGGTAGGAAGAGCCATCTTTTTTTTTTTTTTTTTTTTTTTTTTTTAATGTGTATGAATGTATTGCCTGTATCTGTGTAAGTGTATCTGTGTCATGCAGTCCCCACAGAGGTCAGAAGAGGGCATTGAATCCCCTGAAACTGGAGTTACAGGCAGTTGTTCGTCACCATGTAGTGCTGGGAATGGAACCCAGGTCCTCTGCAAGAGCAGTCAGTGTGCTTAACCGCTGAGCCGTCTCTCCAGCTCCAGAAGATTCATCTTAACTGTAGGCAGCACCATCCCGTGGCCTAGGTCCTGGAATGAATAAAATGTAGACAAGTGGCTGAGTACTAGCACCCGTCAGTTTCTGTTCCTGCTATGGGTGCAGGCTGAGTACTAGCACCCGTCAGTCTCTGTTCCTGCTATGGGTGCAGTCTGATCAGCTGTTTCAGATTCTTGTCACCATCATTTCCTGTCATGCTGAACTCTACCATTGAACCGTGAGTCAAAACAAATCTTTTCTTCCTTAAGTTTCTTTGGTCAGGTATTTTGCCACAGCAGTGAGGAAAGTAACTAATACAATATATGGTGCATTTTGGCTACTGGAGTTTGAGCAGACATAATACCAACAGAGGCTTTTATAGGCTTGATTTTGTTCACCCTTTGTGCTTCAGTAACCATCAACAAAAGAGCTCACCCCCTATGTTTCATGAACATGCCCTGGCAACTGATGCCTGCCCCAGAGTTGTCCCCAGAGTGAGATGCATGAAACCGCCCTCAAACTGACCCAAAGCATGGAGGAAGACACAGCCAGCCAGAGATCCAAAATATTTACTCTAGCTGACTTTTAGGATCAGAAAAAACAAGTTCTTGCTGTTTATGTCACTGAACCTTTTGGGTGGTTTGTATCATAGCATTATTACAACGAAAGCTGACTTAACAGTACTCCAAATCCCTGTGGGTGGCTGCCATTATGCCTATTCTAAAAACAACTTAGAAATCTTGAGAATAACATGAACTTTTGGTACTTCCAAAGCACATGTCATATGAATAAAATTTCTCCAAATAATTTGATAGTATACAATATAACATTCGTAAACTTTCACTGAATATAATTAAAAGTTCTGTTCATTCATATTCTCCTTGCATGTGGTTAAAATTTATTCTTGTGAATCTAAAAGGATGAAAACTATAATGGCACATCATTGTGGATGGCAGTTATTCCCAAGGGAAAAATGGTGCTCAGTATGGACATTTCCGTGAGGGCACAGACCCAGCACACCCAGTGCTTCAAAATGCCAAAGGATCAAGGCATTTAGTAAACATTACATCTTGCTCTCTCCACTTGAGATGGAGAACAAGCTGTGGAGGGAGGTGCTCTTAGCAGCTATTGTAATTCTTTATGAGCTTAGATATTGTGCTGCTATGATGCAGCATACTGTTTAAACATAGGCCTAACTACAGAAACTTAAAACTGGAAAAAAGAAACAGACAACATATTCTCATGGAGACTCATTAATTCACTTATTGTTTACCAGATACTTACTGATCAGGTTGACAATATGTACAATATCACGCTGCATGGGGGATGGGGGAGACTGCGGAGAACAGAGCCTTGGAGAATTCAGATTCCAGAGAAAGAGGTAAGACATAGTTACCTCGTGGCAGTTTCCAAGTTCACCAGCACAAAGGGAAACATATTTTGGATTTCCGGAGGAAGAAGCATAAGCATGATCATTAGAAAGTGTATTATGATAGACTTGGAAGAGAACAGAGATGTAGACACAATTGGGCCTATGATATTTTTTTTTTAAAGCCCATTAAAGTTGGTTCTAAACATTCTTAGATGTCAATCTTAAGAGTATAAGCAGGTTGCCCCCACAATACCCACTACCCTGCCACATCTACTATAAGGATAGATATCATTTGGGGCAATAAGATTGTCAACATTGATGTCAACAAATGTTGACATTCTAAAGGGGTGCACAGCTATTGTGAAGGGGCGGGCCCTGAGGCATTCATCACTTTTTACTTTCTGACCATGGATTCAGTGTGAGCAACTGCCTCCAGCTTCACTTCCCATCAGTGTAGAACTTAATCTCCTTGGGAAGTGAAGACGGTGAGTTTTGTCATTATTCTACGAACAATGGGAACTCACAGAGGATTAGAAGAGGAGGTGGCAGTTGGCTACATTATGGAACACGGATTGCACAGTACCTAGAGTGAGAGAAAAGAAGACAAGAGTTAGTGCCCTGTCAAAGTAAAAAGCATCCTCTTGAGAAGAGAAAGTGGAGACACAGAATAGAGTCCAGGTGGCAATGTGGAGTGGAGGTTTAGAGTGACCACTGTGAATAGCCAAGGAAGGGGGCAGAAGAAAGAAATGTGACCATATGTCAGTTAGAATAAGGCTTTCGAAAGACCCTATGTTGTTAGCCAGACTGACACCCTTTGTGACTGAATGCAACAAAACTTGCTCTACTAACAAAACTCAATGCAAGTACCAAGGGGATCAGTGTCAGCGCTAAGCAGACAACATTAGCATTGTGGTTCAACAGAAAGGTAAGTTGCCTAGGAAGTCAGGAACAATGGTGTCAGGATTGACTGGGCACAGAGTAAAGTGAGTAGAGGCAAGATGATGTGACTTAACTGTGTTTTAGGTAACATTCATTCATCGCATGCCGGAAGAGGGAGCTTAGCTCCAATACCGGGTAGCGTAGCACTCTTAAGTCATGAGCACATTTAGGGCAGCCAGGGCATTTTGTCTTGGGTCAGGTGTGAGTCTGGCTGGTCAGAGGGTCCCAGAGATACTGTAGAGAAGCAGTTTTCACTCAGAGAACAGGGAACCTTGGGGTGGGGGCACCAGAGACTGAAAGAAGTGACATCACTATTAAGCCATACTTTAACTGGAAGAGACAAGAGACATGCCAAGTAAGTTTCAAAAGAAATCTTGCCACACTGAAGGTTAGTAAGAGGATCCAAGTTCAGTGCCCAGCACCCACGTTGGGCAGCTTACAACTGTCAGTACTTCCAGCTCCAGAGAATCTGATACCCTCTTCACTATGTACACCAGGATGGCCTCAGACTCAGAGATCTGCCTGCCTCTGTGTCCAAGATGCTGGGATTAAAGGCGTGTGTCACCGTGTCAGTCCCTAAATTCATTTTCTTTACTTTTCTTTTTTGTCTTTTTTGAGGCAAGGTCTCCTGCAGCCCCATCTGGAACTCGCTATGTAGACCAGGCTGGCCTCGAACTCAAGACCAACCTGCCTCTGCCTGCCAAGTGCGTTACATGCGTGCGTCACCACGCCCAGCCTTAAATTCATTTTCAATAGCTAGTTTTTCTGTACATAAATTACTCTACTAACATTACTAAATAATCTGCTCTCTGTGATACAGGAGTCATCCTCAAGAACATTTATAGAACTAACACTGAAAACCAATACCCATTGAAAACAATGACTGAATTCCAGCTGCATCCGCAGGCAGAGAGGAAAACAAAACTGAAGCCTCTTGACTTGCATATGGATTTAGGACGTTCCTCCGTAGACCGTCCCTGCACAGGCCACACCCACCCTCAGTGGCCTGCCGTCAGCCCCGCCCCTGGAGGGCGTGGCCAGGCCGTGACGCGCTGCGAGCGCGTGACGCGATGTGCGCGGGCCGGTCGCGCCGGCTCTTGAACGCCGGCTGCAGCGCGGGCCGAGGCGGGCTCTAACGGCGCGGCTGGAGGCTGCGCGGGCGCGGCGGGGAGGGCCTGGCGGGCGGCGGCTGCACCCGGTCGCCGAGCTGCTGCTCCGGGAGGAGCCCGGGCCGGGTGCCTGCGATGATCGACTCGGTGAAGCTGCGCCGCGAGTGCGCGGCCGACTTCTTCTCGCACTACGAGTACCTGTGCGCGCTGCAGGACTCGGTGCCGCTGCCCGCCGTGCGCGCCTGCCTGCGGGACGGCGTGCTGGACTTGAACGCCGACCGGCTGCGCGTGGTGGACTGGGCGCCGCTGCTCAGCACGCTCAAGGTGAACCGGGACCTGCCGCTGGTGGCCATCAAGAGCTCCTTCCAGCCGTGGCTCGGGGACACAGGTCCGTAGTGGCCGGGCGGGGCGAGGCGGGGCCGGGAAGGGTTCCCGCCGAGTGATGCTTGCAGAACGCTACAGCCTAGGACGCGGATAAACAGCAGTGTTACCTGTTTCACTTCATGCCTTTTTATGTTCCTGATAGAGAAGTAAGCGATTAGGAAATGATATGTCCCGACCTTTTTCTGCACTTTTAAAACCATTAAGAATGTGTAGGGTAGCAATTATAATATTGTAAATAGGGATCCAAACTCTCTGGTTATTTGAAAATCTGGCAATTTATGACATGACAAAGTGGTGTTACTCCTAGCATTATCGCATTTTCTAATCAGGAATATCAGTTGAACTGAAAGACACATCTTATTCTTAACAGTCAAATGAACATAAAACAGGTTTCGTTAGAGATAAATGAGGAAAATGTAAGTCTGCGGCCTAAACTGTTCCCAAAGGAATATTTGATATCTCCCTTGGAGACTAGCTCGCGTGCGTTTTGACTCCTTTGGCCCTTGGTTGGGGGAGTGGTCAAGATGTGGAACATGACCAACGCTGCGCCCTGTGGGTTATGTTCAGAATGCTTTCCCCTTACCTTTTTTTTTTTTTTGAGTATTGAGTTTAGACTCTCTCCTCATGTTTTGTTGCAAGATTAATACAGAAAAAGGGGGGAGTTAAAAGTAAAGGAAAAATACATAATGAAACGAAAAATATCTTGGTATAAATAATTAATTCTGATTATTCAAAGATTATGTATTTATAAATTCTCCTACTTAAATATGTTTATAACCCCAAGTCATTTTTTTGGTGCTTCAATGGTCATACACGAACATTTGCAGGGCAGCAAAGAAATTGATCATCCAATGTGTATGTTCTTTACTGATTGCATTTTTTTAAAAAGATGTATTTGTGGAGTGTGGTGGTACATGCCTTTAATCCCAGGCAGAAGTAGATGGATCTATGTGAGATAGAGGTCAGCCTGGTCTACATAGCGAGTTCCAGGCCAGCTGGGAGACCCTGTCTCAAAACAACAAAATGTATTTGTGTGTATGTTTTTCTGTAGGTCACACACACAGAGGCCGGAGAGGGTTTTGGGTGTCCTCTCACTCTCCAAGCCTGTTCTTTCAATCAGGGTCTCTCTTAAACCTGGGGCTCTGTTTTCTCAGCTCGGTTAGAAGCCAACAAGCCCATCAGCCTTCCTGCCTCCCTTCCCCTGCCAGGGTTCCAAGTCCTGTCCCTGAGGCCCAGCTTTGTATGTGAATGCTAAGATCCAAGCACCGGTCTTCTTGATTGCTCAGTAGGTGCCCTTAAGTGCTGAGTCCTCTTTCCAGCAAGTAACTGATTATTCATACCTTTTTTATTTATAGATTTTTGCTTAGGATTTTGTGTGTGTCATGTGTGCATACAAGTGTTTGCATGTGTGAGTGCAGTGTGTTGTCATATTCACAGAGGCTACAGGCTGACCCTGGGTGTCTGCCTCATTTGCTTCCTTGTTTTTTCACTGAGGCAAGGTCCATTTCCAAACACAGAGCTTGGTGATTCCGTAGCCTAGCCGGTTTGCCCCTAGGGATCACCTGTTGCCATTCCCCAGCTCCAGGGGTATAGGCATTTACAGTGCTATGGATTCAAACTCCTCATAGTTGCCCAGCAAACACTTTTATCTACCGAGCCATCATCCTAGCCCCTAATTTTATTTTTTTAAATTTTTTTTATTTTGAGAGTAGTCTCATGTAAGGAAATCACATGGGTGTTAGAGGCAACCTAGGGTTTGAATTTCAGAGGTCTTGGGCAAGTTACTTTTTGAACTACTGTTCTTACATGTGAAAAGTGGATTCTTAGGATTAAAGCTGGTTATGTGTGTAAAGTGTCTGAAAGTAACCAACTGAGGTGCAGTGATCTAGGGGAGAAAGTGATTGTTATCTGAAAACCTGACCGCTGGTCTTGGGCCTGGTCCTCTCTCAGTCTGAGAGAAGCACCATCTGTGATCTCTTCTGCAAAGACAGTTCATCACATTCCCTGCTGCTTCTCTGCATCTCATTCCAGAGTTGAATGTATTGTGTGCCTCTGACCAATCACCCAACTACCACAGTAATGACAAAATTAAAAGAAAGGTGTGAGGTGCCTTAGAATCAAGGCAGGCCTGTCTGAACTTGCCTGATAGTTTATACTGATTGTAAGAAAAATGTCTGTGGACCATTTCTCTTCAGATTGCTGCATGCATCTTCTCCATCTCTTGTGTCCAGTGGGTCTAGGCTGTAGATTTTAGTTTTCTAGACACCATTTGTTTAACTGTTTGGCCTGCAGTATTGAAGAAGGTCCTAGCTGGTTGTGTTATTCCTGAACTTGGCTTCTCTCAGTTCAGGTGAGCTTGCTAATGCTGATGCTCACAATGACTTTTTTTTTTTCTTTAATCTTTTGAGACAGGGTCTCTCTGTAGCCCCAGCTGGCCTGGAACTCACTATGTAGACCAGGTTGTCCTTGAACTCACAGAGATCCACCTGTCTGCCTCCCAAGTGCTGGGATCAAGGTGTGCACCACGATGCCCAGTGCTCACATTGACTTTACACAGAAGCAGTGCGCATTGGCTGTACAGCTTGTACCTCCTTCAGAAAGGCACTGAAGAAGTGTGCATATTGTAGGTGCTAAAGCAAGCCTGCAAGACAGTTGGCTTTTATGACAAATGATGAGGACCAAAGCTACCACTGGTGTGTGGTAAGGATGGCTAGAAAGATGTGCCCCACTGTTGGAGGACCAGTCAGATAAAGGGAATGATCAGAGATAGGCACCTGATTCACACAGATTGCAAACCACCCCCCTCCCTCCAGTGGTAGCCTTGGTCCTCATCATTTGTCATAAAAGCCAACTCTCTTGCAGGCTTGCTTTAACCTTCTCTGAATTTCTCTCCCTCCTCTACCCCTGAAGGGTACAGCCATAGCACCTGCAATATTCACACCCTCCAGCCGTGTCATGCTGGGATTCCTTTGCATATTGCACTCTCACGCCAACCCCAGTCTCCATGTGCAACTTGACGGTTTCTTGAAGCCATCCCTTAGGTGCAACTGTTCACCTCCATAGGAAACCCTGTGTAGTGACATGGCTTAGTGTTTAAGAGCACTTCCTGGTCTTTCAGAGGGTGCAGGTTTGGTTTCCAGCACCCACATGGTGGTTACCAGCCAACTGTGAGTCCAGTCTCTTCTGGCCTCCTCGGGCATAACACAGCATGGGTGCATTTAACATATATGTAAGCAAAACACTCATACACATAAAAATACAGTAAAAGAAGCCATATATAGTTTGTTTTTCTGTATCTCATGTGACTGAGTTCTGTGTGACTTTTTTTTTTTTTTTGGTCTTTTTGAGACAGGATCTCCCTGTAGTCCCAGTTGACCTGAACTCACTATGTAGACCAGACTGGCCTTGAACTCACAAAGATCTGCCTGCCTCTGCCTCCCAAGTGCTGAAATTAAAGGCGTGCATCACCACATCATGTGTTACTCTTTAAGGATATGGCTCATTTCTGTGCCTCAGCACTGAGGAGCCTAATGGCAAAACTGTATGGTTGAAATCACTGATTTTGCAATAAATTTGTTTTAGGTTCTGATACAAACAGAGTTTGTAGAAATCGTGTTCCTCCAGTAAGATCCAAAGATGTGACCTTTCAGTTATGTAAAGCTCTTAAAGGCTGTTTAAGTGCATCAAGTGTGCTAAGAAATCTGGAGCTAAATGGACTAATTCTGAGAGAGAGAGATTTGACTGTTTTAACAAAGGTAAGCCTTCAGTATGACCTGGAGACATCTGAGAGCTGATTTTGGTGGGAAAACAGTCAATCTATTTTTAACTTTCTTCCTCTATTAAGGGATTGAATAAATCGGCCTCTTTGGTGCACCTGTCTCTTGCAAATTGTCCAATTGGAGATGGAGGTTTAGAAAGTGAGTTTAAATCATTACCTCTTGTCTGTCAGACTGGTCTTGTGTTTGCCCACATGCAGTGTTAATCTCTGTTTATCTTTTGGGGCTGTTGCTTCTTTCTGGGCTGCCTCCTACACCTCTTCAAATGTTGGTTCATCCTCACTTCTGCTTTGAAAGTTGTCCTGCTTAATACTCTCTGAACATAAGGTTGTGTTAAGCCACAAAACACTTAGAGTATTTAATATTGTGGGGTTTGTAGTTTTTTTTCCCCTCTTTACTCATACTTTCTGGTTTTCTTTTAAGAAGTATTTGTGGGGCCAGGTGTGGTGGTGCATGCCTTTAATCCCATCAGGAGAGGCAGGTGGATTTCTCTGAGATCAAGGCCAGCTTGGTCTACATAGTGAGTTCCAGGCCAGCTGGGATTTCAGAGAGAGCCTACCTCCTTTTTTTTTTTTTTTTTTTTTTTAAAAAAAAAAAAAAAAAAAAAAAAAAAAAAAGTCTTTGTGGGGTGGGCAATAGCAAGATGTAAAGAGAAAAAATAAGTCACCATTATTCTTAACTGTGGTATAAACAGAAATGGGATAATATGTGCAGAGCGCACTGTGAAAGCAGAAACTCACTGGGGAGGGCTTTGGAAGTAATCACAGGGTAGCTGCTGATTGAGGTCCTAAAGAATTTGTGTTCATTGTGGGGAATCTTGACCTAGAGGAGTAAGGAAGTCTGCGTTTCAATTTGAGAGGACAAAGCTTGTTGTCCTTTATCTGTATTGCTTTATATATTAGGTGCGCATATGACATCTAAGAAAATTCTGAGTTTATAGCTGAAAAATTGTTGACTGGTAATCAAAATAAAGGTGTGTTGTTAGTAATGAAAATAAAAATCATGCCTTTTAGGTTTTTCTTTCATATGTCTTAAAAATATATATATTCATATACATGTACACATATACATATATAATACAGTATTTTACTGTGCAGTTGGGAATAAATTTACAACATTGAAAGTGCTTAATTTTAGCTGTAATCTAGAATAATGCTTTGTTACTGGCACATTTTGCAACCTGTCCAACACTTGCTTAGGAAGATTGTAGGGACTGATTTTAGGAATGCAGCTCTAAACTAGCATAGATGCAAGAAATTGAATAAATCAAGATTGACCATATTGACTAGTCTTACTGTGTTTCTTTTTTTGTTGTTTTTTGTTTTTTTAGTTATTTGTCAAGGTATAAAGAACTCTGTCACTCTTAAGACAGTCAACTTCACAGGATGTAATCTGACTTGGCAAGGAGCCAATCATTTGGTCAAGATCTTAAAGGTGACTTTATGTTCAGAATTTCTGAAAGTGGATTGTGTGATTGAAACACATCAATACTTTGTTGTGATGACAGTCATTTTTGTCTTGATTTGATGGTAATTGCAGTTTTAGTTTCATTGTAGGATGTACTGCTCTTTAGCTTAGAATTCTGCTGTTTAATGAGATGCATTTAATTTTAGAAATAAGAAATTTAAAGTATAGTATTTTATGAATACTTTTGTCTCATTTTAGTTGTTGAAAATGGTTGCATCACTGAAAGAAACTACTGTTATAACCTCCACCCTCTTACATCACTCATATGCTAACTGCTGTAATTTATAAACTAATGAAAATCATTGTATAAATTCTTCATAATTGTTAATAACTACTGTATTGGGACTAAAATTACTTAGCATTTTGATAGGAAGCCTTGTCGGGTTTTTTTGTTTTGGGTTTTTGTCGGTGGTAGTGTTCGTTTGCTTGCTTGCTTTTGGCGATGGGGTTTGACACAATCATCTGTAACCCAGGCTATCTTTGAGTTCACTGCACCTGGTGCTGGCTTAGAGCTTGTTTTAGTCCTCCTTCCTTCAGCTTCCCGAGGGCTAGGGTTAGAGGTATATGCCGCCTCACCCAGCTCTTTTTTTATAGTTTGATGGTACAGATCAAGGATAGAACTAATGCCCATGGACCAAATCTAACCCTTTACCTACTTTTATAAATAAAGGTGTTTGAGAACACAAACATGCATAGTTGTTCGTACAGTAGCTATGAGTACTTTTGCCTTCCGTAAGTAGTGTTGAATACTTGGCTAAAGAACCTGACCCATGGAGATGAAAATGTTTCTTTGGGCCTTTACAGAGTGAGTCCTCTGACCCTGTGGTAAATTGTGGTCAAGAGTGTGGATCTGCTTTCCTCTATAGGGGTTCGTTTTTCTTTTGTGTTTGGTTTTGTGGGGTGGTTTTTGTACTGGGCATTAACCCAAGGCCTTGCACATGCTAGGCAAGTGCTCTACCACTGGGCTGCATCGTCAGCTCTTTTTGACTTTATTTTGGAACAAATCTTGTTAAGTTGCCTATGCCGGCCTTGAACTCATTCTGTGGCTCAACTAGACCTTCATCTTGTGATAATCTTGCCTCCACCTACTGAGTAGTTGGGATTACAGCCCTGTATTATAAGCCTGGCTAAGAGTGGCTTCTAAAGCCAATGGCCTAAGTTAAAATCCTCACCCACTTAATATTTTGTGACTATGGACAAATCAGTTTATCTGTCCTTGTAAAGTCATTGTTCATTCTGTGGATTGTGTGCTAACTTTCTTAAGATAGTGCATGGAGATAATAAGTGCTATGTAAGAGTTTGTTGCTGTTTCTTCTTGCTGCTTTCTACAGTTATTTATTTTTTAAAATATTTTTATTAATTTGAGAATTTCATACAATGTATTTTGATCATATTCAGTCCCCCTCCATCCCCACCTTACTTCTCCAATTATTTGTATTAGTGTTTTGCCTGCATGTATGTATGTGTACCATGTGTATGAAATGCTTGTGATGGCCAGAAGAGGGCGTCAGATTTCCTGGAACTGGAGTTATAGACATTGTTAGCCACCATGTGGGTACTGGGAACTGAACCTAGGTCCTCTGCAAGAGCAGCCAGTGCTCTTAACTGCTCTGCCATCTCTCCAGCCCTATATAGTTATTCTTAATAGAAAAATAACATTAACATTTTTCCTTTTAGTGTCATGTCACAGGTGCTTTGAGTATTTTGTTGCTCAAGAAGGAAAGATTTTGCTCTTAAATCAGTGTTCCTGTTGGCAGAATTTACCTCAGGAATGTAGAGAGCTGATTATAGTCTTGCTGATTATACCTATGGTTAAAAATCAAGCAATCATTTTCTTAAGGCATGCCAGACTGACCCTGCTTATTCTTACACTCTAAAGGTGGTATTTGTGTCCTAAAAAGTATGTGCGATCCATTGGGTTAAAAGAAAATAGTAGAGCCTCTCTGTTTACCTTTGTGTTATCTGAAAGATGTGTCTGTTGGCCTGGAACTGTTCAGTAATAGAGCACTTTGCCTAGAATGTACAAGGCTCTGGATTCAAGCTCCAACATCACATCAGAAAAGAAGCTGTTGTTTCTGTGTAGTTTGTAGCGTACATAAAATATTTGTACAGAATTCTCGCATAGATTCGGGGACATGGGCAAGAAACTCCAACCCTACCTGAGGACTACTGGCAACCAGTGACTGCTGGGAAGGGGAGTGTCAGTTGTATTTAAGGGTGAGGCACTTAGGTTGACCACACCGAAGGACATTTGGGGACACAAATCTGACTCTTAAGCATGCATATGTATGTATATATATTAGAGTACAGAAATTTGATGGAGGATTAGAAAGGAGGGTACAAATACTAGGGGGAATCTAAATATGATAAAAAATATATTGTATGATATTTCCAAAAATTCAATTAAAAGTATTTGTACAGAACTTTATATAACTTATTTAAAAACAATGATACATGGGACTAGAAAAATGACTAAGTAGTAAAGCACTGGCTGATCTTGGGAGGACCTGTGTTCTGTTCCTAGCACCCACATGATGGTTAATAATTGTCCATAACTCTAGTTCCAGGGAGTCTGATGCCCTGTTCTGGCCTCTGCAGGCACTGCTTGACATGCATGCACTTATATACATGCAGGCATAACACTCATACACATAAAATAAAAATAAGTTTAAAAAAATTTTGAAAACATGATACATGTTAAGAGAATGTTGGCTTAAAAAAGTGAAAGCAAGACTGTTTATGCTTAGCCATGTTGGAGACCTCTAGAGGGCAGACTGATAGAATGCAGAACCAGTCTTTAACATGGCAATAAAGGACTTAAAAGTTCTCAGAATTGTCAGTTTATATCACTAATCATTAGCAGTCACCCATGACTATTCTCACAACTAACTATTCAGTTGCAAACTCAGATATGGATTGCTGGACCCCTGCACCAAAATCTTCTCAAGGCGCACTGAGTCCCCAGTATATTTGTACTTAGGGCGTGTGTGGCTGTGTATAAATAATCAGCCATACCTAGTTTCTCTTTCGGCTTCCCATTTCCTTACTCAAACATCTAAATTCTGTGTGTTCAATCTTTGAAGTATCAAACCATGAGAAGACATGAAGAAACCTGGGCTGAGAGTCTTCGCTATAGGAGACCTGATCTTGACTGCATGGCTGGTTTAAGGCGCATCACACTGAATTGCAACACGCTCATTGGTGACCTGGGTGCATGTGCCTTTGCAGACTCTCTTAATGAGGATTTATGGCTTAGAGGTGAGTTAAAAGACTCTTAGGAATGGAAAATTGTTGGATGTCAAATATGCTTAGTTTGGGGAACTGTAATGTTTGTCATAAAAAGTTTTAAGTGCCTCTCTTTCTAATAACTTTTATTGTACTTTTAATCTTTCATAAAAGCCACATATATTCTTCATAGAAAACAGTATTATCTATAATCAAAACACCTAGTGATAACCACTGTTCATTATGGCACAGTGTTTTCAGCCCTTAAAAAAGACATATGTTTGTATACTTAGAGACTATAGGAATAGTTATAAAAAAACTTACTGTTTTATAACTCTACTTTTTTTTTTTTTCTGAGACAGGATCTTACTGTGTAGATCAGGCCAACCGTACTATTTTTGTTCAGTGATATGTGATAGACTACTTCATTTTATTGAGCTCAGTTTTACTGGGCTTGCTTAGTGCTGTCATTAGCTAAAAAAACTTGCTTTTTCTTAAATGTGTATGGGCCTGAGTGTACATGTACACACCGTGTTTGTGTGTGTGTGTCTGTGTGTGTCTGTGTGTGTGTGTGTGTCTGTGTCTGTGTGTAGGTACCATGGAGGCCAAAAGAGGGTGTCAGGTCCCCTGGAACTGGAGTTACAGGCAGTTATGAGCTGCTGGATGCAGGTGGTAGGAACAGAATCCAGGTTTTCTTCAAGAGCAGCAAGTACTCATAACTGCTGAGCCACCTCTGCACAAATTTTTGTTTGTTTTTTGTTTTTGTTTTTTTGGAGGAGGGAGGAGGTCGAGACAGGATTTTCCTGCAGTGCCACCTGGCCTGGAGCTTGCTATGCAGGCCAGTCTGCACTCCAGAGTGCTCGGATTAAAGGTATGTGCCACCACACCTGCCTTGTTGTTTATTTTTTTAATTTTGAAACAGGGTCTCACTTTGTAGTCCCAGGAAACTCCCTGTGTAAACCATGCTGGCCTGAAACTCACAGAGATCATCTGCCTCTATTTCCCTTGTGCTGGGACTAAGGTGTGAGCCACCACGCCTAGCTCCACAATTTTGAAAATATACACATTGCCTTTTTTCTCCTTTTTTTAAAGACAAGGCCTATGTAGCCCTGAGTGGCCTGTACTCAGAGATCTGCATGCTACCACACCCAACTGCTATTTTTAAGTTTTTTTTTTTTTAAACACTATCTACTTTGTATTGGGTATGCATACATGTGGAGGTAAGAGGACAACTTGAAGAATTTGGTTCTCTCCTTCCACCATACGGGTTCCAAGTCAGATGGTCAGCTTGGCAGCAAGTGTCTGTGCTTGTTGAACCATCTGGACAACCCTTCCTTGCTATAGTTTGTCTTCATTTGACTTACTAATGAAATTTACTGGCTAGTACTAGTTTGTGTAGTTGGTTATATCTTCTGTGTCATAGGTGTCTTAGTTTGGACTATCACACAGTGCTGGGTGGCTTAAACAACAGAAGTTTATTTCTCATGTTTCTGGAGACTAAGGAGTCCAGGCTCTAGGTACTGGCATGTGAGTGTCTGGTGCTTGATCTTCCAGGTTTGTGCAAGGCTGTTTTGGTTTTATATTGTTGTGTTTGTTTGATTGGTTTTCTTCTTGTTAATACACTTTTTTAAAAGATGTTTTTTTGGGCCTGGAGAGGTGACTCAGCGGTTAAGAGTGCTGACTGCTCCCAAAGGGGACCGGGGTTCAATTCCCAGCTCCTATGCCCTCTTTTGACCTCCTTAGGCATTACATGGCATGGGTGCATGCAGGCAAATACACTCATACACATTAAATAAAATAAATTTTAAAAATGTTTTTATTAGCATATGTTAATTGTGTATACTGTTTTTAATGACGTACATGTGTATCATGTATTTTGTTCTATTCACTTGCTATCCTCTCTTATTCCCTTCTCACTCCAGCTGCTCTCCTTCCTCTTCTAAACTAGTCCTCCCATCTTTCTGTTATTTTGTTTGTTTGTTTTGTGAGCCAGTGAGTTCCATTAGAGTTGTTTGCAGGATCATGGGTAGGAGGTTATTTATAGGATGGGTACTTTAGCATAGGCTGTACCAGTGAAGAAAAAAATCTCTTCCTCCCTCAGCATCCATTAGCTACTTATAAAACTTTAGGGAGAGGTAGGGCCTCCCTCTCTCCTCCATCTCTTCCATGATAGGGTGTTGACAGGCCTACTCTTACACAGGTAATCCTGGCTGTGAGTTCAAGAGTACTACAACCGTGTCATGCCTGGTAGTGTTTCACAAGACTCCACCCTTTCCTCTAATTGTACAGTCTTTCTGCCCTCTCTTCCATGATCTCTGAGCCTTTTTAGGGGGTAATATATGTGTCCCATTTATAGATGAACATTCAGTAGTCACTTATCCTCAACATTTGGACCCTGCAGTTACTGCTGCTCATTAGAAAAAGTTTTTCTGACTGGTGCTGACAGCAGCAATAATCTAGGGGAATAAACATAATTATTTAGGAAGCAAATGACAGGCATACCATGTCCATTTATCAAAACAATAGTAACAGCTTCTCCATTAGGGCCTATGACTTCCCTAGCCATGGTCTTTGGACCAGGTTTACAGTACCAGATATGAATTCCCCCTTGCAGAGCAGGTCTCAAATCCAAAGTGGTTGGTTACGCCAATAATTGCACCTGTGGGCCTATTTTGCCTAGTCACTTGGTAATGTAGCAAGGTTTCTTGTTTTTTCTCAATGACAGTATATGCATGAGTGCTGGTTTTTTTGTTTTTTTGTTTTTCTTCAATGTGAATCCCATCGTGGGAATTCCCATTCTCAAGACCTAATTTAAACCTGAGTATCTTCCAAAGACCTCACTTCTTCACCATGCTGTTAAGGTCTAGGATTTCAATATGAATTATGAGTTGACACCCATGTATTCTAATAATGTGGAATTTTGAATGACTTTTGGTTTTTTGTTTGCTTTATTTTGTCTTGAGATAGGGTCTCCAGGTAGCCCTAGCTGTCCCAGAGCTCTCTATATAGACCAGGCTGCCCTCAAACTCACAGAGATACACCTGCTTCTACCTCCTGTTGGGGTTAAAGGTGTGTGCCACCATACCAGGCCCAGCTATACTTATTTTAATGTAATGATAGACACAACGCTTTTGAAAAAGGTGTTCTGATACTTTCTTATACTTGTACGTTTTAAAAAATAGTCACATTGGGTTTATTTTATTTGTTTATTTATTTTGAGTTTTTTTGAGATAAGACCTAATGTAGTTCAAGTTGGCCTTAACCTCACTATGGAAGCAGGGATGATCTTGAAGTCCTGGTCCTATTGCCTCTACCTCCTGAATGTTGAGATTACAGATTTTTTTAACCTTTTAGTGAGAGAAACTTTGATCGCCAGTTTCTTATTTCAAAATACTTGGTTTTGTTATATTTTCATATATGTCTATAACGTTCTGTGGGTATATTTCTACATATTCCTTTATCCTGTCTTGCCTCTGGTCCTCTTAGATATTTCCCCGTCTACTTCCATACCTTTAAGAAATCAGATTCTGTAAATGAGAGAAAATGTGCTATGTGTCTTTTTGAGTTTGGCCTATTTTGCTTAGCATGATGATCTTATATTTTATTTACGTATTCATTCACCTGTTTTTTTCTAAATTTTTATTTTACGTGTATGTGTGTTTTACCTGCATGTATATTGTGCAGTGCCCATGGAGGTCAGAAGAGACCATCAGATCCCCTGGAACTGGAGTTACAGGTGGTTGTTACCCGCCCGATGTGGGTGCTGGGACCTGAAGCCCAGTCTTCTTCAAGAGCAGCCAGTGCTCTTAACCGTTGAACTATCTCTCTAACCTCATTCACCTGTTGATGAGCACTAGGCTGAACTTGTAACTGGGCTATCAGGATTGTGTCAGTGAACAGAATGTGCAGGTATCTCCGTTGTTACTGATTTAGATTCCTTAAGATACATACCCGGGAGGGGTGGAGCTGTCACCGTCCTTTTCTGGTAGGTTTTTAGAATATGGTCTTTATTCACACATTCTTTGAGCTAGTCGGTTCTATCCCTTAAGACTGTTGTTTTAATTGTGAAATTAGCAGCTCTTCTGTTACTTCCGTTTTCCCTTTTTTGAAGCACAGCTTTCTGGGATTCCTTTGGAATTCAGGATTATGATCATAGGAATTCAATGCAGTACTTCACTAGCATCCTTGCTAATCCTGAGCTGATGTTCATCCTGTGAAGTTTTTCTCATGTTGTGCGGGTTCCTTTTCAGTGCTTTAGTTTTAAATATGTTGGCTGAGGTAATTGTAGAACATCTTAGAAGAGTTTTTTGTTGTCTGTTTGCATATGCTTTTCTGCCTTTATTTTTTCAATGCCCAAGATTTTAAAACTGCCATAACTAGTCTTGTTCAGGAATGTCTCAAGCATGAATGAGAATTGTCTGTATGTTAAACTGCGTAGAGCCGGCCAGTGACCTGTTGTCTTTCATCAAAAGCACTTGACCTGCAACAGTGTGGCCTCACCAATGAAGGAGCCAAAGCTTTACTAGAGGCCCTTGAAACCAACAGAACTCTGGTCATTCTGGATATAAGAAAAAATCCACTTATTGGTATGTCATCACTGTTTTTAAAAAAAATTATTAACAAACTGAATTTATGTATTGACAGTTTTTAAAACTTAATAATTTAGTGTGTTTATTTTTGTTCTATGATTTTCCTTTTCTTTTTCTGTTTTGGAGACAGGGTCTTCCTGTAACCCCAACTTGCCTGGAACTCACAATGTAGACCAGGCTGGCCTCAATCTCATAGACACCTGCCCAGCTCTGTTATGCTTTTCTAATTTGTAATTCTTTACTTTTTATCAGGTGATGTATTGATGAGTTCTACTTCTAAATTGTTCTGGTGGCCACCGAATATACGTGAGCCCAGACAATAAGCTTGATTCCTTCAAGAGTATGATTTCTCTTTTTTCACATGGAATCTCTGAATTCTCAGGAAGAGCATTTCATCATTTACTAATTTGAGAAGTGATTTTAGAAAACTTACCTGTCTAATCATTAAGCATATAATAGCAAACTAGATAGACCAAGTCTTGCTCTCTGGCAACTCAGCATTGTAATTGGGGAGTTCAAATGTAAATGAGTAGATAGATAAGCACTGTAATTTTAGATAGTAGGAAGTACAAAAGATAGCTTAAGATAAGAAAGTGGACCCCTTCAGTAGAAATTGACAGTTAAGCAGAAACCCAGTGAAGAGAAGAACGTGCCTGGGTGTTCTGAGGAGGCACCTTGCAGAACAAGGAAGCAGTGAGCCTATAGGTGCAAGATGGCAGCACAGATGGAGTATTTAAGGAAAAACAAGGAGGCAAACTTGGCCCTGCATGAGGGAGACCATGATCTGCTGTGAGATCAAACAGGAGTCAGAGGCTTCATAGTGTAAGGTCTTGAATGCCAGGATAAGAACATGGGCTGAAAGCTGGGGGAGGATTTGAGATGGGAAGAGCATAATCTGAGTAGTATTACAGTCAAATGACCTGTAGTATAGCCAGGGAGAAGAAAAATGACCCAGTGAGGAGGCTAGCACAGCGGCCCAAGCCAGAAGTGACTGTAGCTTAGTTTACGGTGGAAGGTCAGAGAATGAAAGGTCAAAACAGGAGAAAACTAAGACTTACATGTAGATTAGAAACTTGTTATGAGGGAAGTTGTCATTTTTTAAGTAGAAAGATGGCTGCACCATTTACTGAAAAAGAGGCTGGGAGAGAAGCAGCTTTGAGGCCATATCACAGCTTTGGTTTGGCTGTGGTAGTTGCTTTAAGGTAATGAGTGTTGGGACAGTGTCCAGCCTCTTGATTTTTCTATGCAGAGGTTTCCAAAGCCACTTCAGACCCAAAGTGCTGATACTAAAGCAATGGCCACTAGGGGACAGTATGCAAATTCAAAAGTAGAAATAAGTATATAGTTTAATTTTATGGGAAAAGCAACAGTTAGGTGGTTTCTGCTTTTTAAATAAGAAGTCAGTCATTGGAAAACAGTTTCAACAATTTCAGTTTTCTTCCTCCTTTAGATCATTCTATGATGAAAGCAGTTATCAAAAAAGTTCTGCAGAATGGAAGGAGTGCAGAGTCAGAGGTATGTTTCTGTCCTCCAGAAAGAATGTCCTTTCTTACTATTTTTCTTTTGCTTTCAGTAAAATTGTCAAGATACTTTTCTGCCATCTTAAGTTCTCATTTAAATCAGGTGGCATTTAGGGCATTGGTGGGTGGTATAGTAGTGCGCATAGCTACCTTCCAAATCAGGG
Source organism: Nannospalax galili (assembly GCF_000622305.1). Classification (NCBI taxonomy): domain Eukaryota; kingdom Metazoa; phylum Chordata; class Mammalia; order Rodentia; family Spalacidae; genus Nannospalax; species Nannospalax galili. Next base: position 1,199,107 of record NW_008354544.1, on the reverse strand, counting down.
CTTTTCTGTTTAAAATCCTGTGTGATTCTTAATTTGAGATCCGAGAACTGAAAATTGCAAACCTTTTATTAATGTAGAATGCCTTAATAATTTCCATTTCAAGTCGACTTCTTATAAATGACCTGTGACTGAAATCACCTTTTCTTTTCCAGTACCAATGGATAACATCCCCGTCAGTGAAGGAGGCGTCTAAAACTGCTAGACAGAGAAGGAGAACTATAATTCTAGGAAGCAGTCGGAAAGGAAAAGCTACTATTAGAATTGGTAACTCTTTCTCTCCTGGCTTTTAATGGTACTAAGATTTACACTTACCGTGCGTCTAGTGTTTTAAGATTAAAATCTCACCAGATGTAAACCTAAAACAACACTTGGGAGACAGAAGCAGGCAGGTCTCTGAGTTTGAGGCATGCCTGATCTACATAGAGAGCTTCAGGCCAGCCAGGGCTACATAGTGAGACCCTGTCTCAAAAAAGTAAAAAGAAGATTAAAATCTCTTCTCTGTGGCAGTAACAACCGATGTTGATTACGGCATATTATGAAGACTAGACTGTAATTATTCTAACACATGTTATGAGAATTTATGGAAAATAAAAAAGCAAATCATTTGGAGGGGGATGCAGGTATTTCTGTATAAAATATTTATTATTTTGACCTTTTCATGAATGGTGATTATTTTTTATGCTTTGTGGTTGAAATCTGGAATGCCCTTTGCTAAGAGTTTTAGCAGTACTTTTTTAAACAGTGCTAGGGATTTCATGAATGTTAGGCAAATGTTCTACCCTGAGACACATTCCCAACCTGATTTTTTTTCTTTAAATGAAGAATTATCCCTTCCTAAAGCTGTAAATAAAATGTAGGGGCTGGAGAGATAACTCAGTGCTTAAGAACAGTGGCTGCTCTTGCAGAGGACCTAGGTTCAGTTCCCAGCACCCACTTGATGACTCACTGGTGTCTGTAACTCCGGTTTCAGGGGATTATAAGTGTACACTTACACATAAAAATAAATTAACCAGTTCTTCAAAAGCAAATACAAGGTGGAGAGGACTGACTGTGGAAAGTTGTCCTCAGACTTCCATGTGTGGGCAAGCACACACACACACAATAAGTAAACACATACATACATACATACATATATACATATTTTTAAAAGATAGACTGACTGAATCAAGAGAAGAAAATTTCATTACTTTATCATTTGTCATGATGTGAATTTTCACAGTAAAATTAAAGCTTGAAAAAAAAAGTGAATCTTAACACTTATCAGT
>NW_008354544.1:1193785-1197759 GCF_000622305.1 Nannospalax galili | reverse complement strand
TATATAATATATGTATTTATTCTTTATAAAACAATGCTGAAGACATGTATATTGACCTAGCTGGAACATTTTAGGAAAATGTGGTTTGTTTTGTTTTGTTTTGATTTGTTTATGGTGCTTGCTTTTGTTGTGTTTTTCCAAGTTGACCTGCAATTTGGGGATCCTCTTGTTTCAGCCTCCTAAGTAATTGGGATTATAAGTGTATATATCATGGTATCCAACTAGAAAAATATTTTCTGATGGTTTGCTACAGTGTATATTTAATCCCTCAAATAACGGTTAACCTAAATTTAAGTAATGTATAATTTTTATGACCAAGAATAAATTGAAAATGTCTTTATAAAACTAACAGTCAGGTTAGAGGGTTGACTCAGTAAAGGTACCTGCTGCCAAGCCTGACAATCTGAGTTCCATCTCTGGCACCCATGTGGTAGAAGGAGAGAACCAACTCCTGCAGGTTGTCTTCTGTCCTCCACTCATGTGCTGTGGCGTGGACACACAGACACACATACACAGTAAACAAATAAATAAAATGGGGCTGGAGAAATGGCTCAGCAACTAAGATCACTGATTGCTCTTGAAGAAGACCTGGCTTAGATTCCCAGGACCTACATGGCAGCTAACAGGCAACAGTAACTTCAGTTCCAGGGGAATCCAACACCTTCTGACCTCTGTGGGCATTGCATGACACAGGTGCATTTACATACATGCAGGCGATACACTCATACACATAAAAATAAAAAATAATAATAAATAGAATGTAATAATGTAAAAAGCTAGCATTCCATAATATCAACTTCACGTTCTATTAAATGTATACATTTTGTGTAATTTACCTCTAATATTTTTGTATTATTTCTAAAAAATCCTTAACTTTTTTTTTTTTTTAATGAGACAGGAAGAGAGGTTTTCAACCCAGGCTAGCTTTGGACTCACTATGTAGCCACAGGTGGCCTTAAACTTCAGATGCTCCTTCTTTTACCTCCTGAGTGCTAGAGATTACTGTCATGTGCCACCAGGCCCAGTTTTATGTGGGCCCCATGTGCTAGGCAACCACTGTAACAACTGAGCTGCATTCCAGCCCTAGAACATACTGTGTTTAGTACACACACCTTTTTTTGTGTGTGTGATAAGAAAGGATAACAATCATATGAACCCAAACCTAATAAGAAATAGACTTTTTCTTGTAGTAACTTTGAATTTTGAAACAGTAAAACCATAAACTGACTGCTATAGAAGAAACAGAATAAATGTTTTATGTTCGTTACCTGCTAACTTCCAGAATGATGTTTATGGTGACTTTATATACCAGATACATCAAGGTAACTTAACCATTAACAACAAATAATAGTCTTTATTCCTACTATCTGAAAATTTTTAAAATGGGTATTTAACATAAAAGCATTGAATTTATACACTTAAAGGTTAATGTGAAACTTTTATGTCATGTGTATTTTCATACACCTCTTTAAAGATTTTTGTTCCAATTTTATATAAAGGTAATATTAACATAACAGTGGGAATAAAATTAGAAACCACCTCCAAATCCATCACCTGCCAGGTAGTGTTTGTATTTTCCTTTCTACTGTTGCACAAACTTGCACAAAGCTAATATTATTTATCACTCTTCCTTCACCTCCTATTAATTGTATACAGTTACTTACAAGGTTTCATTGAGCTGGTGGGTCAGTATTTTAAATTGAAATACTGGGGAGACACTAAACATTAAATAATGTTCTAAAATCTCCTGTATCTCCTACTCCCTCCCATTTGGAGGAGTTTTACGGTTCTTGGTGCTTCTTCCTCAGTGGCCTGTGCTGTTTATGAACCCCTCTCTAGCTTGGAACTGTACCGTCTCTCCTAAACGTTTTTCTGTTTTCTCATTTACTAAACATCAGTTTCTCCCTCCTGTGTTTCTATTAGAGCAAACAAACAAAACTTGCTGTAAAGATGAAAAAATATATACATTTAATATTTATTATAAATTATAAAAATATATAAATGCAATTTTTGTTTGATTAAAAGTTACGTGTTTTCATTTACCATCAAACAACTTAATTTGTAGTAAATGTTCAAAGTTATTAGCTAAGCATTTGCTGTATCAAGAGGAAGTATAGGATTTGTCTACCAATTTTTATTTCAGAGCAATGATTTTTAGCAGTCAATCAAATAGAACATATAAATTGAGGTTTTTAGTATCACACTATTACCTAAACTTTATATTATCAGTAAAGTGTCCTTAAAAGTACTTCAGTTGGCACATGCCTTTAACCTCAGCCCTCGGAAGCAGAGACAGGCAGAGCTCTGTGAGATGGAGGCCAGCCTGGTCATTGAGTTCCAGGTTATCTGGGGTACAGTGAGACCCTGTCTCAAAAAACAAAACAAAACAAACAGCAAGCAAAAATACTTCAGTTGGTGTTTTGATTAAAATATTATAAAGTAAAATAAAAAAGAGTGTATGTAATATGTATAAAACATTGGGAACTCTCATTTTAGTAGTCGTGATATGTAACAAGGCATAGTATAATTATAAGAACAAATTTGTTTCTTAGAATAAAGAAAATGGAACTGTGACTAAAGTTTACAGGCTCACTGTACTCTTTTTTGAGTAACTCTATTTCTTGGGCTTTTTTGTGTTTGCCTCAGTTATCTGGAGACATAGAGGTAAGCCAAATAAATGTCTTGGCTCTAGATTTCAGTGAGAACAGGGCTTATGTGTTAATTTTACCCTGGTCATATTGGAAGTATATGTGCGAAAAAAGATAAGAACTTTTATTAGATTGTTTTCATCATCTAACAAGGTAGAAAATATTTTGATTTTAATCAGAAATATATTAACATTTTCTGAAAAAGAATATACATATACAGCCAACGCAGAAAGTTGGGTTTTTTTGTGTGTGAAAGTTACTTTTTCTTTTTAACGTGTATGAGTGCATTGCCTGCATGTGTGTAAGTGCATCTTGGTCCCATGGAATTCAGATGAGGGCACTGCATCTCCTGGAGTTAATGGATGGTTGTTAGCCTCCATGTGGGTGCTAGGAACTGAACCTGGGTCCTCTACAAGAGCATCCAGTTCTCTTAACTGCTAACCATCTCTCCAGCCCTGTGAAAGTAACTTCTTTAAAAAAATAAAAATGGAAGTACTTGGGAGGTAAAAGGAGGAGGATCAGAAGTTCAAGATAGTCTTTAGCCACATAACAAGTTTGAGGCCATCCTGGTCTACATGAGGCTGCTTCAGATAAACCAAAAGACAAAAAAATGCAATAAATAGCACAGGATGGACAAAGTTCCTGTGATTTTAATAGTTACATAAATTCATGTTGAAAAATGGCATAGGACTATGGTAATTATTGATGAGTTACACCATAATAAAATAGCTGGCCTGGGTGAGATAGCTCAATGGGTAAAGGTACTTGACTCTTAAAAAACATATTTTGGGCTTGGGGATTAAGCTCAGTGGTAGAGTACTTGGCCCAGGGTTCAGTCCTCAGCTCCAAGGGGGAAAAATACCCCCCAAACCAATTTTAATGATAAATAAAATAAATACAATGATCCTACTTTGATGGCCTTGTTATCATGTTCAGTTGTTCATTTCTATACTATTAGGAGTATGCATATTCTAGGCTGTAGACCTCTAGTGTATTTTTCTCAAACATAGGGTTAGCTACAAAGAAACCTGTAAGTAATGGAAGAAAGCACCCTCTCAGTAAAGAATGTTACGCTCCTGAGCCTCTACCACCGGGTGCGTCTGGTTTTTTGCCATGGCGTACTGCAGAACGTGCAAAAAGGACCAGGTAAGACCTTTGCTTCCTCTCTTTTATTCGTTCACAGTTGTCATTTTGGAGCTTTTATTATATGGGAGCTCTCCTCTTGGTTCTGTCAGGGAAAAGGTAACTCCCAGATAGCCTCTGTCTAATGAGTCCTCTAAGAAAAGACAACAGGGGGCTGGAGAGATGGCTCAGCGGTTAAGAACA
>NW_008354544.1:1164497-1191997 GCF_000622305.1 Nannospalax galili | reverse complement strand
CTGAGGCCCAACTTTTCTTTTTTTAAGACAGGAGCTCCCTATGTAGCCAAATTCTTCTGTCTTGACCTCTTGAATGCTGGGATTACACATGTGAGCAACTGCTTGCCTGTCCACTTTTACATTCTAGTTATATATCATTATGGTTTCATATTTTCTTGAGATAATCATTAGTCTATCCTCGTTTAAGAAGTTGCAAATTAGAAATTGATTAGTATCACTGTTAAAAAGAGTAAGACTAGAAATCTCAGTTACCCTAAACAGGATGGTAATGTGAATTACCAGCACATAGGACTGAATGTCTAAACTGTTACAAAACAATTCTGTTCAGTCTATTTGATTTCTTCCGAGGCACAGCCTTCCAGGTGCTTATTTTGAGGTATTTAGTACTGTATGTGATTCTATATGGAGAGTGTACATAATGCAAGCAAGTTTGATTACATAGTGTTTACATCAAAACATAGCTTAATTTGTTGGTATCCTTTCAGGGGTTTTCCAGTCATTAAAACCCGTGATTTATCTACTCACCTGCAGGTATGTATTTTTCATGTTTATAACATATAAGGAATTACAGTAGGAAAAGTACAGGGTCATTCTCTGTGCCTTTTAAACTGACTAGAGCCTTATAAAATTGATTTCCCTCCCTGAAGTAAATCTATTTAAGCTTTCCAGACTGCTGTCCTAATGCCATGATACAGTTATGTATATGACACACACAGAAAGCCTGGGGGTTTCATCTTAGACATGCTGTTTCTCTAGTCGATAAATAAGCTGATACAAAAAAATTTGGCCATTATGTCTTATTATCATGGAGGTGATTACTTAACACTGTACAGATTTTCAAGAACTGTTGCTTTGGGGTACATACATATATACATACATACATACATACATATTGAAGTCTTAAGGCTGGGGCAAAGCAGTAAGTGCCAGTGTGTGGTTTCTCAGAGCCTTTCTTCTTCATAATGAACCGTAAATATCCCCTGTCTTCCTGTCTCACAATCTTAGAGCAAACTTATTCTGTCTCAGGGCTGGGTTTTCTCTCCCAGTCATTCAGGGATATTCTGCAGGTTCTCTGAGATGAGGAGAAGAGCACCTTAAATGCTGTCACCCTGGGTGTCAGTACTGACCCTATACACTAAAGGGTTTGGGTACCATCTCATTCTGCCATTGAGGATTTACATATACTGCAGGGTTTGCTGTTTATGGTGACTTTCCCAGCACTCAGCTTCAATTTGTATATTTTTTAGAAGGATTGTGACCAAGTCAGCTTTTAAGTAGTGAGTTACCTCTGATGGTGGACAACATACCAGTGCTACTGAAACTTGACAGAAGACTAGTACTTACTACACTAGTTTTGACTGAAGGATGAGGAGAAGATGAGGTTATGGTGGATCACTTTCAGTTGTATGTTTGTGGTTTATTTTAAAAACCATCCTAGTGTTTATTATATTTCAGTTTATTGACATTAAAGTATTCTGTTCATTCTTGATCTGTCCCCTATTGATGGATTTTCCTTTTAAATATTGTACTTCCACACTCTTTGTCTCGTGTTGAAGAATAAATTTCTCATCTTCAGTATAAAAATATTAAAATTAACCTGAACAAAGATTGTTTAGTCAAATAATATGGGCAATTCCAAACAGTAGTCATAGCTGTGCATAACAGAATTCTGTGTAGTACGACAGCAAGAATAAGTGGAGTTTCCTGGCACTCATTGTTTATGCTAAGGAGTAGGGAAAAGCATCTGTAGATAATAACTTGATACTGTAGAAAAGCCAGTTTGATTAGATGTCCTCTGGTATTTAGTATTTGGTTTATGTTATTAATAAGTCTGTTCTCTTTTATTTAAGCAAACAGATTTTCCTGTAACTGTGACAGTAGAGAGTCCTTCATCCTCAGAAATTGAAGAGGTTGATGATTCTTCAGAAAGTGTTCATGAAGTGCCTCAGAAAACCAGTTTAAAACAAGAAGCATTACAGGTACAGAGCTATCACTTTCAAGATACAGAGATTATTTCAAACTCATTTGCCCTTGGTGGAAGCTTGATTCTGAAACAGCCCTAGGCAGTTCATTGGAATTCTGTTTGCCTCTCTGTTCTAATGCTTATTCCATTGAAGAGTTCCTTATCTTAGAACCAGATGAGAGGAGGATGTGTATACTTTACAAAATAAAAGGATGGCACCATTTTTTCCCCTCTTAGAATATTAGGAGAACCTTAATGATCATAAAATAAATTTAAGGAAATTGAGTACTGTCATGTAGTCGATTTGCATATGGAAACCAGAGGACAGCCTTAACTGTCATCCTCAGATGCCATCCACCTTGGAGTTTGGGATGTTTCTGTTTGTTCGAAGGCCAGGAATTTGATAGTGCTAGCTGAACATTCTAATGAGAAAAATAGAGCTTTTTAAGGAAAGTATAGTTGATAGAAAGGGTTTTTGTTATGTTTTGTTTGCTTTTTTATTTTTTTTGAGACGGAGTCACATATAGCTCAGGCTGTCCTTGAACTCACTACTAACCTCAGTCTGGCCTTGAATTCCTGATCACCTCCCATGTGAGCTACCATGCCTGGCTTTGAAAATAAAGTTTTGATACTGATATTTTCCTTTCACAACATAAAAAATTTTAGAAACTACATGATACTACTTTAAAACCCAGCATCTAATGTCATTTCATTTTTTCTGTGTGAGCAAAAAGAATTTTCACAACAATTTTTTTGTGTCTTAAACATGCTTTTTATTTAGGCTTTAATGGGAAACTGATAATGTCTATATTGTTTAGTTTCTGGAAGACCTTGTCTTTTAAGAAGCCTTTGACTTTTTTGTGTGGTCTATGTGAGTCTAAGATGAAGGTGCCAAGTAGGTTTGTGTCTGGTGAGGGCCTGAGTTCTAGTTACAGATGTCAGCATCTCAGAATGTTGTTACATGGGTGAAGGACACAACCATTTTTTATGTGATTATAGAAATCAGTATTTGATTCAAATTTTTTAAAAAGTCATTTGAGGATTTAGTTTAATGGTAAACCCCTTGCTTAGCCCTGGATTTGATTCTCATATATATATATACTGGGTATGTGGTGGCATACGCCTTTAATCCTAGCACTTGGAAGGCAGAGACAGGAGGATTTCTGTGAGTTCCAGGCCAGCCTGGTCTACATAGTGAGTTCCAGGCCAGTTAGAGCTACAGGATATCCTTTCTAAAAAAAAAAAAAAAAAATTATAACACTTATATAGAGAAATCTTAGTCACTAACAGAATTATAGACTCTTGGGGAGGAATCTGTGTAGAACATATGACAGCCCCTTTTATCTTATAAATGAACACCTATAGTACCTGGTTTTTAAAGCACTTGAATTGATTTATTTGTAAGTTGTGAAGTAAAAAGTCCTTGATCAGTGTGTTGTGCTCATTTCCCTCACAAAGTTTCTAAGAGAAATTGGCTTTTGTGGGTTTTTTATTTCTTTCTGTTACTTTCTTTGTTTGAAATGCTGTGGAGCATGCTTTGTGCATGTTTTAGGCATGCCTTCTACTACTGATCTCTGCCCCCAGCTCAGGAGATTTGTGTCTAAAAGTGGTTATGGCCATGGGGAAGATCAATTAGGAACTATAGCCACAGAATTTCTCATTCACAGTGTGTTGAGGACACTCTTGGCTTTTTTTTTTATTTTGAGAATTAGCTAAAATGATCTTTCTCTTTTAAATTCATTTATTTTTATTTTATGTGTATAAGTGTTTTCTCTATATGTATATAAATGTACCTGTGCAAGTAATGACCACAGCCAGAAGAGGGCATCAGATCACCTGGAACTGGAGTTGGTAGATGATTGAGAGCCACCATGTGGGTTAGGTGCTGGGAACCGAACCTGGTTCCTTTGCTCACTGCTCTTAACCACTGAGCCACCTCTCCAGCTCCTAAAGTAGTCTTTTAAGAGAAACTTTAGGCATGCATGTGGCACACGTACATACATGCAGGCATAACATGCAGGCACATAAAAAGAATAAAAAGAAATTAAAAAAAATACTTCAAATGTGTAAGCTCACAATAAAAAGATGAAATTCTAACCTATTTGAAAGAGAAGATGGAAGGAAATGTAACTGATCCAGTACAGCATAGGAAGTCATCACTTAGAATAAGCACCGAGATAGCCCCTAGCTCTGAGGGAACCTAATTCTCCCTGTAGAAGCTGTTCCGTGCTCAGCTGTGCATGCCAGAGGAAAGACTGAATCAGAAATATAATTAAATAGGGGTTGTCTCTTGATGGCCTATGGGAGGTACTGGGAAGTTGTAGAGTTCGTTGGTAATTACATGAGCAGTCTCTGACAGCTTTGTCCTTTGCACATTTTGGCATATCTGTATTTTATAGTTAAAAACCTGTCTAAGGAAATTTTGGCTTCCCTAAAGGACTGAATGTCTGAATGGGGAGGGGAGACTGTTTATTCATACCCTGTCTATAGTAATTGCATTCATATGTTTATTCACTTAGCATTGAGCAGTCATATATCCAAGCATTCTTCTGAGTTTTATTTATTAATTCACTTAATTATCATGAATTTATCTCAGTTCTATAGAAGAGAAGAAAACCAAGGCCTGGAGTTACTGAATTTGTCAGCTAACAGGCCAGGACTTTGCCCAGAGTATCTTCAGGGCTTCTATTGTTGCTTGGTCTTTTTGAGACAGGGTCTTCCTGTAACCATAGCTGGCCTGGAACTAGCTATGGAGACCAGGCTGGCCTCACAGAGATCCACCTGCCTCTGCCTCCCAAGTTCTGGGATTAAAGGCATGTGCCACCATGCCTGGCAAAAATCTTCCAGATTTTTTTTTTAAACGAAAACCAAAATTTACTGAGTAGTAAGCAAAGAAATGGAGATTCAAAGAGGAGAGCAAGCTTCCACCTGTTCTTAACCATGTGTCTTCAATACATATGGCCAGGGCTTTTTCCTTATCCAACCTTTATTGCCTGTTTACTTTGACTAGGCACAGGAGGTAGTAGGGATAAATGCTTAATAAAACATGTTCCTTTCCTTCAAACACTTACATGAGAAAGTAAGCCAGTAGTTATAGTAGAGCTGATATATCCAAGTGGTAGGCTGTATTGCTGGCAACAGTATTAAATTTCAGAAGCGCTGGAAATATGTTAGAATGTAAATATTTCAGTGCCTCAAAAATGTTCATTTGGGGGCTGAGAGATGGCTTAGCAGTTAAGAGCACTGACTGCTCTTGCAGAGGACCCGGATTTGGTTCCCAGCACCCACATGGCAGGTAACAACCTGGAACTTCAGTTCCAAGGGGAGTCGATGATATCTTCTGACCTTTGTGGACATTGTGTGACATAGGTGCACTTACATACATTCAGGCAAAACATATATAAAATAAAAAAATCTTTAAAAAATGTTCTTTTGGTGCATACCAAGACTCAGGAGGCTGAGGCTTGAACTACATGATGAGACACTATCTCAAAACACAACAAAATAAAACAGCTCACCATGGTGACATGCCTTTAACTCAGCACTTGGGAGGTAGAGGCAGGGCATATCTCTGTGAGTTCGAGGCTAACCTGGTCTCCATCCTGAATTTCAGGCCAGTTGTGGCTACAGGGAGACCCTGTCTCAAAAAGGCAACAACAATAAAAAAAAGTGGAGAGAAGGATCATTTAAAATGTAACATGTCTGACTCCCTCCACTAGAGGGAGAAATTTTCATGTAATTGCACTTGACTCTGCTGTTGAGAGCTAGTCGAAAATGTGGGGATTGGGGCTGGAGAGATGGCTCAGCAAGGGTAAGAGAACTGGCTGCTCTTGCAGAGGACCTGGGTTCAGTTCCCAGCACCCACATGGCAACTAACAGTGGTCCATAACTGCAGTTCCAGGGGATCCAACACCCCCTTCTGACCTCCACAGGCATTGCGCATCAAGGGTGTACTTAGGTGCAGGCAATACACTCATACATATAAAATAAAAAAATATTTTTTTATGTGGGGACTGCAGTGAGATTGTCATCCATGATGGGTGGGACTTTGCTGTGATGCAGCTCTTTTAAGGTCACACAGAGTCCTGTAAGGAAGCCCAATAAGCTCACTGGCTTGAAAAAAATGGGTAAGTGTAATCTCCTTTCTCTAATTGTGCCAAGAACTTCTTATTTACATCATTGTTTATAATTTCTATGGCATCGGTTTAAAATGTTAAAACCATTACGTGAATAATAAATACAGGACTTTTGTGATTTCCTCCTTTCCCATAAAGACTTGGTTGGTTTTAACACTGACTGAAAATATTTGGTATGGGCCGGCAAGATGGCTCTGTTGGTAAAGGTGCCTGCTGCCATTTATGATGACCTGAGTTCAATACCTGGGACCTATGTGGTATATGTCGGCACACATGTGCCATGGTCTAAGAGGTCAGTAGATAACTTAGATTGTGGCACATGTGTGCCACACACACACACACCACACACACACAAAAATGTAATTTTTAACGTACATGTTTTGTTTACTATTATATGATCAGCCACTCAAAAATAATGGTTTATGACAAGTTGTTTATTTTATTCATGAGCCTGGGCGTGTATAAATTGTTACTACACATTGGATTGCTTTTAAACAGTACCTATTTATGAGCTCACAGTGCCAGAGCATTCATCCAGATTAAGACTTGACTGAGATCTCTGTTCAGGTTTTTATAGAGCTGAAAGTAGGGTGTGGGCCAGGCTATGTTACCACCTGCCTGTCCTGGGTAAGAATTCAGCTCTTGTAGTAGGACTGAGGGCCCATTTCTTTGCTAGTTGTCAGTCAGGAGATCCCCTCATCTCGTCGAGGCCTCCTCTTCAAAGCCAGCAATGGAGAATTTCTCTGAACTCCTTTTTAGTAAAAATAGAACATGGTAGAAGTAGAAATCTTTTTCCAGGGAAGAGCCTGGTACTTTTTAGTAGATTGCTTGATGATGTCACTTACACTCTATCCTCATGTCACCTGCTGTAAAGACCTTAATTGCATCCCTTCACAGCAGCTCCTACATTAGTGCTTAAGTAATGGGGTTAGGGAGACACTGGAATGGTGGAGAAGCTTAGGCGCTGTTTTAGGATTTTTACCTAACACAATGTCGCCAGAGTTCTCTCGGGGTCTCTTGTGCTATCAGACAAACCATATAACATATCTTTATGAACATTTATTATTATTGTAGGGGAGGAGGGGAGTGACAACAACAAAATGAACACTCAGTGTCTAGCTCTGCACTACTGAGCTATGTGTGGTGGCAGCTCAGAGCCCGCCATATCAGATCGCTCCCATGGCATGCCCATAGTTGCTGCTAGCTTTCACCCACGCCTCAGGGGCATGGTAAGTGCCAGGCCGGTCTGTTCTTGAGTACCCCCCAGCTGCTGCATGTTCCTCATGCCTGCAGCCGCCCTTCCTGGTGGCTCACGGCTTTGGTTCCAAGATGGCGCCTCAAGCCCCTCCTTCCACGGCTAACTCTCCACAGTCAATTTTCTGCAGCAGGCCCTGCCCCTTGGAGGAACCAGGACCCCTGGGGAGTACACAGATAGTGACAGCCCCCATCAACACACACACACACACACACACACACACACACACTCTCTGTCAAAGACTATAGAGTCTCATTCCTGAAAATGGTAAGTTTGCCGGTGTACACTGTTTTCTTGATCTCAATGAAGAAGAAGGCTACCCCTTCTGTGACCAGGACTGGTATTCAACTTCCTGAATTCAAAGCCTGGCTTGACTACTTAACTAATGTTGGGTGTGGAACTCTGCTTCTCCTGCCTTGATGTTCTCGTTTGTAAAATGATGGAGTTACTATGCTTGTTCTTCTTGTAAGGTTTTAATGGTTAGGTTGGGTTAGGTAGTACTAGAAAACCAATGCTTAGACCAATGCTTGGCATACATAACGTGCTTTGAAAGTGTTTAATTTTGTAATATGCATTTTAGTTTGTAGTTACATAATTCAGGTGTGTTAAGCATGTTATAAATTTCCTATTATGAAGAACCACAAGAATAGAATAAAAGTTTCTTTTCATGGCTGTTAATATTTTATTTGTGGTTCCCTAACTTAATATGCATACATGCCTTTTGTGGTAAGTGCTACAAATGAGAGTTGGAAAGAGTGAGATTTATATAAATCTGTAATGTGCTGATTTGATCTGTTTTAGAAATTAACTTCACTAACATGGCACGATAGGCAAATCATCCCACTGTGTGAGCTTCCTTCTGCCTCTGCCTAAGTGCTTAGTGGAGTATGTAGCTACTAGAGATTGCAGGGCCACAGTGTGTGTTAATTACTGTGTTATTCCACATCCTAATACTAGGAAAAACTGGAGGAGTGCCTGAAACAGTTGAAGGAGGAAAGAGTAACACGGCTTAAGGCTGACAAGCGTGTCAGTGAGGTAAATAAGTCTTTTTCTTGTGTTTTGAGAGTTGTTTTTTAGTTTTGTTTTATTTTAAATCATGTACACATAAACTTTAACATTTTCAGAGTGATATAGTGTATTGTAAACTGAGTTGCACCATTTTAACCTTACATTTTATTGTCATGATTATATTCTAAAAAAGTATGTAGCAGACCCTCTGTGAGTTCGAGGCCAGCCTGGTCTACAGAGTGAGTTCCAGGACAGCTGGAGCTACAGGGAGACCCTGTCTCAAAAAGACCAAAAAAAAAAGTAAAAATTTGAAGGGTAAAAAATTTTTAGTATAAAAAAGCACCCCCAGGCTGTCATATATTTTCTATTTACGAAATGTATAATAAATTAGGCTTATACTGTGTATATAATAACAAATGGTAATGAGACTGTGTTCTTAGAGTGAGTTAGGAAAATTAACTAATTTAAAGATGTCTCTGAGGTTGGGTGTGGTGGTTTGAGGGCATGGTGCCAACACTTGGAAGGCTGAGGCAGGGGGATGACTGCAGGTTCAAGACCATTCTAGTGAATTCAAAGCCAACCTTGACTACATGGCCATACTGTATCTTAAAAAAAAAAAAAAAAAACTTAAGGCAAATAAAAATATGAAGTATAAGATAATGGAAAGCTCTTAAGAATGCCATTAGAGGATAAAATCTGTGTACTGTGGGCAGTGAACTAATGTGCCTAGAGCTAGAAGATTTTATAAGTAGTTCCATACTGCAAAGTGAGCTTGAGGAAGAATCTTTGTATGTATTGTATTGAAGGACACTTGCTCATTCAGTAAATATTGAGCACTTGATTATGTAAGGCAAAAAATATATCATGAAAAATTGAAAAATTAGCCTTTCTGAGAAGCACCAGGGCTGGGTTTGATACAGTGTTGCCTGAGTAGATGGAGAGGGTGAGGAACGTGCAAGAGAATTACAGTACTCAAAAAGTTAGGGTGGCAGCTGTGGAGAATTGAGAATTAGTAAATTAACAAAGACTTTAAAAGGTGCATATTAAGTGTTCTGCTTGGGAGCTGATGAGACGGCTCAGTGGATAAAGACGTTGCTGCTACCCTTCCCTCCAGTTGTCCTCTGACTGCCACGTGCGTGCTGTTGCACATGGACATCCTTTATTAAGAAGTGTGAAAATATCAGTCCTTAATGGATTAATTATAGCAGAATTATACTTTTGCTCAGATCAGGCTGCTATATTAAGGTGAGCCTCAGGCAGCTAATTCTCTGTTATACAGTGATATGATATTTAGCTGGTTAGGAATGTGGAAAAATTATTAATAAAACAGTAACTTTTATTTATATACTATACATCGCATAGGAAATTTTCCCGAATGCCTCAGATAAAGATTGTTATGTGATATGCTTATTGTTTTTTATTGATTGAGGCCTTAATTATGAATTACTTACATTTTAAAATGCTTTACTCAGAAATTGTTTTCTTTAGATGACTGTGAAAAAAATCATATCGTATAATTTCAACCTTCTTTTGTAGCTCGAACAGGAAAATGCCCAGTTAAGAAATATAAATTTCTCCTTGTCTGAAGCCCTTCATGCACAGTCACTGACAAGCATGATCCTGGATGATGAAGGTGTTTTGGGCAGCATTGAGAATTCTTTCCAGAAGTTCCATGCTTTCTTGGATCTCCTTAAAGATGCTGGGTTAGTTTATTTCTTTGTAGGACAGTCTTCCTCAGTGATGTTAATAGTAACTTGCTGAGGAACTTGAATACCTTTCCTAGCTTCCACAAGACATATTTGTTGTGTAATTAACAACAGTAAATTTGATTTTTTTAAATGGAAAATTCATTTTAAAAGAAATACAGGACGGTAAACCTGCCTTTATGATGGGTAGAAAGCCCGTCATAAAAAAGTAAAATATAGTGCAGCAGGCCCTGCCCCTCGGAGGAATAAGTGTCCCTTAGGACACACTCCACCCCTTCCTGCGGCTCTTACACTCTTTCTGCCAATCTTCCGCTAAGGTCCCTGAGCCTTGGAGGGGGTGACAAGTGTAGGGTGATCTCTCTTATATCATGGCAAGATAAGAGACTCCTTGGGCCTCTGCATTATTCGTCTTTAGGCTGTGTCCACTGGTCTATCTCAGTGGTGTTTCTTCTACTATAAAGACAAATGGAAGGAAGTAGACACATTTAAACAAACATGAATGTAAATACAAATGCCTAGAGGATATCCCAGTATTTGTACTATATTCATCAAACAGTATGCTTGTAATGGCTTCCCCACTAGGGCCTGTAGCCTTTCTCAACACAAGGTTAGCCTGGTCTACAGCACCAGATGTATGTACCACCCCTAGGAATGGGCTTTATCCGATTAGAAATTTGTCAGTTGTACATATGTTGGTCAAGACATTATTGCACTTGCAGACAGTACTTGGCATTGTCCATACTGTACAGCATGTGGGGTCCATTGTTGAGTAGGTTCATAGCAGATCCTTTCTTCCCCAACCATCTGCATAGCGCCTTCTGGTACTGTGAACGTCACCCATCCAGTGGCATGGAGTTTTTGGCTTAGTCTCACCTCCATCATTTCTTTTCTTCCCATGCTCATGTCGTGCAGTGTCCTCAGCAATGTGGCCTTACTAACCTTTCTAGTGTGTAACCGACATTAGTGGTAATAGCCTTGGTGAATTTGAGGACCTCTAGGATCTCTCTCTGACCAACAGTTCATAGCGGGGCAACCCACCCCCGGTAATATAGATTTTCTTAACACTTGTGTAGTTTGGGAGCCTCTGTTGTCATCTTACCCAACCATAAAACTCCCAAGAATCCTACAATTATAGCTGGCCTTTGTTTCTTCAGGTATCTTTCAAATGGGTTTCACATCTGTAAAATACTTAGAGGAAGGTTAACATATATTAAATCAATCATAGATAAGGTCTGACATAGCATGGAAAGGTTTTATCCATTCGTATTATCTGTCTTTTTCCGAAGTCCTTGGACCTTACACAAGTTAAAATGTCCCGTTTTCTTTCTCTCTCAGGCTCTGCAACTTAATCTGCCAGCACCTCCCTGGCCTTTTCAGCTTCCCCCACTTGGGGTACATCTTTTATTATGCAAAGTGGCCACGCCCCCTCTCTGGTTCTCTACTTGTATCCAAGGCCTTTAAAAGTTTTTCTAGCTTTTCTATAACCTTTAACAAATTTTCTTATACCCATAACTGGGCTGTTTCCCCACATTTACAACACAGCTGTGGCCCACGCTTCTGCGTGTCCGGCTCCTTTTTAGTTACGTATTTTATAATCCATTGTAAGATCCATATCAGTGCTGCCATTTAGCTCCTTAGCTTTTTCCCAACTCCAGTGGTTTGTCATTCCTAGCACTGTCATCCTGCCAACTGTGCCAATTTGACGCCCAAGGTCTCTTAGGGTTTTTCCTGGCTCTGTTAGACAAACCATATAACACACCTTTACCTGAATTTTTCATAGCTTATATTCAAAGTAGGGGAAACAGAGTAACTTACAAAGGCTAACACTCGGGCACCTTGTTCTGCTCTGTGTCTCAGTGGCCTGGCCCGCCATTCCATATTGCCTCTGCGCCCCACCCACAGTCTCCCTTAGCTTTAGTCCATGCCTCCTGGGCCTGCGGTCTCACTCCAGGTCGGTAAATACCCCCTCTCGCGTCCACACAGGTGAGACACCAGGGCCATTTTTTTATGCGCCACTCGCTTCCAAGATGACCCCAGTGTTCCTCCCTCCGTGGCTAACTCTCCGCAGCTCCCTCTCCATAGCTAACTCTCTTCAACCAATTCGCCACAGCAGGCCCCGCCCCTTGGAGGAATAAGTGCCGGTTGGGACACACTTGGTAAAGACTAAATTAATGTTGGTTATATGAAATGCATCCAATATTTACGTGTATAAATGTTTTGCTTAAATGTATTTAAGTGCACCTGTGTCACGAAATGCTTACAGAGGTCAGAAAAGCGTGTCTGCATCAGAGTTCCCTAAAACTGGATTTAGGGACAGTTGTTAGCAGATGTGGGTCCTGGGAACTGAACCTCAGTCCTCTGCAGGAGCAGCCAGTCTCTTGCCCACTCTTCAGAATATATCCAGCTTTGTCTATTATAAATAACAGACAATGTGTTTTAAAAAATAAAGAGAAAGAAAAGACTAAGTTAAAGATAATTTTAGTTAAAAGAAATCAGAATATATAGGAGATTCTTTGCCTTTTACTTTGCCAAGTATGTTTGAATTATTTTTAAATATTTTTATTTTTAATTGTGTGTGTCTGTGTGAATATGTACATGTAAGTGCAGGTGCTTATCGAGGCCAGAGGCATTGGATCCCCTGGAACTGGAGTTATAGATGATTGTGAGCTGCCTGATATAAGTGGTGGAAACTGAACTCAGGTCCTCTGTAAGAGCTCTTAAGTGCTGAGCCATCTCTCTAGCCCCAAATTAAGTTATCTTTATTCCTAGACCTTAGAATGGTTATTGAGCTGCAGGGGTGATACAGATACAGGTGTAGGTCAGTGGTTTTCACCTTGGAGTAATTTTGCTAAAAGAAGATGCTAGACAGCCATGGTAGAGCATAACCTGTAATCTCATCAGTTGGCAGGTAGAGGGAGAGGAGGATCAGGAGTTGAAAGTAACCCTTGGCTTCATAAAAAATTTGAGGTCAGCTTGGGTTACATGAGACCCTGTCTCAAAAAACAAAAGATGCTGGATGTAGCTGATGGACCAGTGTTTTATAGGTAGATGAATGGGCTGGTGCTGAGAAGGAACCAAGACATTTGTGGAAACTGAGGGAAGGTGGTGAAATGCATGGGGCTAGCAGAAGTGGAAACTGCTGGTGGCTCTGTTTAAAATGAAGGAGTAAGCTGGGTGTGGCAGCACACGCCTTTAATCCCAGCGCTCAGGAAGCAGAAGCAGGTGGGTTTTTGTGATTTTATGGCTGCCAGCTAGGGCTACACTGAGACCCTGCTTCAAAAAAAAAAACAAAAAGGAAGGATGGATGCCATGAAAATAAAGTCAAGTGATATTTACTATATTATTGGGGAGAACAGGGAATGTGGAAAGGAGTAGATGACTGTCTGTGGTCTCAGCAGAAGTTAGGACGAGGTTGTTGTCTGGAGTAGGCCATTGACTTCTACGACTTCCCCGAATCCTAAGCATTCGTTTATGCACATATTTCCTGCTTGTAGCTGTGGGGAATTGATTATTAAGTGATTGTAGTGACCCTTGTCTTTTCCTCCTTTCTTCTTCATCGCCAGGCTTGGGCAGCTTGCCACAATAGCTGGTATTGATCAGTCAGATTTCCATGTACTAGGTCGTCCCCAGATGAATTCTACTGTTAGCAGTCTACCTTCAGAACAGAAAGCACTTGGAGAAGAACCAGATCTAAAGCAGAGTACTGTAGGACAGATGCAAAATATTCAGGTACGTGAACACAGTAGAACTTGATTTAAGAGTCATTAGTAAAGAGTTTTCCCAGTTAGAGAAATAATGATGCTCTCAATAGTGGTTCCTGAGTTGGTCAGGGCCAGAAGCCTCCTGGGGATTCTCTCCAAGTCTGAGAACAGTAAGTGTACCCATCTCGTCATACTGCATGACCATAAATAAAAACTGGAAGTTCTTTTGATAATTTATACTTCAAGCCAGTTATGCTCAGTGAAAGAAATGAAATATTAAAGAAAATGATCCAAATGTAAAATTTTTTAAATGCATATTTTATTCCTATTTCATCTAGGTCTCTATCTGTGTGCAGTCAGCTTACAATGAAGGGATGCTAATGAAGGTACAAGTACTAGTGCAGGGAGGTTTTTAACACAAGTAACCCAGATAAAAGGAGCAGTCAGTGCCCTACAGCCACCCAGTTACTGGAATGGCACCTCCTGCTGTTTTTCCTTTGCCTCACCTACAGCCCCATCTCCCAGCCTGTCTGGTCTTAGAGTTGACAGCTTATGAACTCAGCCCTCTAGCGTTGGATTCCTCTCATCTATGCATGGAGGCTAGAAAATTTCTTAGAGAACAGATTTGTTTTTAATCAGGGAAATGGAAAAATAAACATACAAAACTCTTAAAATATGGTACATCTAGCTCTAAGTATACCTAATTTTTGCATTGAGAATCACATGGCAGTATATAATTAGGAAAATGAGTAACAAAATCTGAGTAGTGAAGTGACTACCTAATGTTAAGATCACAGTTTGTATTGAAGTTTTGAACTCTTCTTATTAATGGATAGTGGCTTACTTTGTTCACTAGGACATTGCTTTTCTTCTAGTTTCAGAAAATTACAAATGATACTAGAATTCCTTTGCCTCTCGACTCCTTCCATGCTCCAGTTTCTACACAAGAGGCATCAGTAGCTTCAAGAGACGACCTAGGAGTTGCAGCCCCTGAGCATCGGGAGGAATCTTTCGAAGGGTTCATTGCCAGAACATGTTCTCCTGTAGCAGATAGGATTACTGAAACTGGGAATCAAAGAGAAGAAGCAATGTTGTCTAAAAATAGATCTTCAGAGAAAATGACCAGAACTAGTGAATCTACCAAGAAGCACTGTGCTAAGAAACACCCCGGGAGGGACCTGCGTTCTGACTCTGCCTCTACTGTGAACTCGAAAAGCAAAGGAGCCGGGGAAAGTAGGTCTGTAGTCAGTGAGCCAGTTAAAAGTGAGTCTTTGAAAAAGGCCATTTCTGCCAAGAAAGAGAATAGTGGCTGCCTCATCTAAGACAATGAAAAGTAAGCCAATGCTCTAGAACATTCTGAAAGTGACACTCTTGGATCTGATTTAGAATTTCAAGAAACTATCCATTCATCATCACACCTGACATAAATCTAATCTTTCAAAATTATGTTTTTGCCTTCAAATTTTAATAAATTTTCTTATGTTTTTATTATGCAGTGTCTTAAAACTCAGAACTTAAAAGCAATATAAGAGAAATTTATTATAGTGTTTATTTTAAAACAATGTTTTCTTTTTGCACTTTATGTAACTCATTCAGCAAACGTACAACACTTTATATGGTATTTTTGTGGGTGCTATGGCATTTACCCTCATGGAAATAATACTTTGTGAGGGAGAAAACAACAGTGAGGGGGAGGGGACTAGAAAGGAACGAGATGAAGAAATTGAATGGCTCGCCATAGATTGGATGTAAAAATGTGATTCACATGACTAGAAACCCGGCATATCCCAATTCCTAACTAGAGCAGCAGACATGTCCTAGGTCCTAACTGTGCTTAAAAAATTGCCACAGCTTTTAGTGGAGGATTTTCAAAGGCACAGTCTGTAAGAGCATGAACACACATCTGCCTGGTAAAACACAGATAAACTGGGTATAGTGGCACACTTAATCCCGTGTATTTGGAGAACTATAGACACAAGTTTATAGGCAGTGGCAAGTGATGTTCAAGCAGGTGGCGAGGAAGATCACAGAAGATGCTGCATGGAGCTGGTCTTTTACTCCAGGAAAACTGAACAAGAAAAATAAAACCACATGCTTGTGTTTGTACTTTTAGTTTTTGGTATTAGGGATCTTCACATTGAACCTCATATGCTGTTTGTTTGTTTTGTTTTTTGTTTTGCTTTTGTTCCTGGAGATTGAAGCCAAGGCCTTGTGTGTACTAGAGAAGCTCTATCACTGATACAGACACAACCTCCCTCCCTCCCTCCCTGCTCCCTCCCCACCTGCCCCCCCCCAAACCCCAATGCATTTTAGCTGGGATTTTAGGTTTATACCACTATACCTATAATTTGGTTTTGTTTGTTGTCTTCTCTGAGACGACCTCACTATGCAGATCTACCTGCCTTGGACCTGTGGCAGTCGTCTTCCTCCTCTTCTTGAGTGGATGGGATTACAGGCGTGAGCCACCACACCCAGCCTTATTTTTTGTTCTCCATATTTGTAATTCTTTTCCTTTTTTTTTTTGGTCTTTTTGAGATAGGGTCTCCCTGTAGCCCCAGCTGTCCTGGAACTCACTATGTAGACCAGGCTGGCCTTGAACTCACAGAGATTCCCCCCCCCCCATCCCCCGGCGCTTCTGGGATTAAAGATGTGCGCCACCACGCCCGGCCCTGTAATTCTTTTTTTTTTAATGTGTATGAATGTTTTGCCTGCATATATGTAAGTGCACCTATGTGTGCACTGTCTGCAGAGGCCAGAAGAGGGTGGTGGATGGCCTAGAACTAGAGTTAGCCTGCTATTGGCCACCAAGTGGGTGCTGGGAACTGAACTCAAGACCTCTGTAAGACCAGCCAGTCCTCTTAACCACTGAGCCATCTCTCCAGCCCACATATTTGTATTTTTATTGCAATAGTTTTAAATTATAAAGCAGTAATTTTAGTTTCTCTCTCTCTCTCTCTCTCTCTCTGATGTATGTGTAGCACTATCCTTGTACCACTCTGCATGTATGGAGGTGCATGTGTGGAGATCCGACAATTGTGTGGAATTCGTTCTCTGCTTCCACCATGAAGGAAGGGACTTATGTAAAATAAGTCCCAGGGATCAAACTCAGGTCATTAGATGTGCATAGTAAATACTTTGACCTGCTGATCAAGCTCACCTGCCATGAAATAATCTTGAAATGATGTGTATATGTGTACATGCTTTTAAAAAAGACTGCCCTAGCTAGGCATGTTGGTGGAGCACACGTTTAGTCCCAGCATTCTGGAGGCAGAAGCAGGCAGATCTCTGAATTGAAGACCAGCCTGATCTATATAGTGAGTTCCAGGGGCTACAAAAAGACCAAAAAAAAAAAGAAAAGAAAAGAAAAAAAATACTGCCCTGAAAACAGAGCCTTGGGTATGAGGCTGTTTAGCTTCAAATTCTTCCACTTGTGTCTTCCTTCACACTTACACTCTCTGCTTCCTTTAGCTGTATATAATCATTTTTACATATTTTTCAAGGTGACCTATCTGTATCTGTTTCTCAGATTCTCTTATTACTAATTTCATTAATTTCCTATTTGCATTTTCACTGGTATCTGTAGGTAAGCCACCTCAGATTCATTGAGAAACTCAATCTACATCATCACCTCAATCTGTTCTGTTGAGTTAGTCTCAAGTAGTGCGGGCTGGCCTTGAACTTACTCTGTAGTCCAGGCTGCCCTTGAGCTCATGGCAGTTCTGCCTCCACCTCCCAAGTTAAATTCCTTTTTGGAGAACAGAAACAATCTTAGGGAAAAGCTGAGGTTTGTGGGAGATCTCGCCTTGCCCTTGACTGGGGAGAGTTACTGCTGGTCCGCCTTTTCTTTTCCCTCATTACTGTCTCTGTTCTGGATTCCTGGTATTCCATCTGCCCTCCACCTCTATAGCTCCTGCTGTTCATGGGCCAGGGGAGGGGGGAGGCAGAAGCAGAACCTAACTCTGTAGTCCCTTGGGATTTTTTTGTTGCTGTTTTTGCTTTTTGAGACTCACTATGTAGCCCTGCCTGGCCTAGAACTCACTATGTAGACCAGACTGATCTGGAACTTAAGAGAGCCACCTCTTTCCGCCTCCCAGAGTGCTGAGATTAAGAGCGTGTACCACCCTGCCCAGCCTCACTTGAGATTTTTTTCTGCTTTTCCTTTTGTTGTTACATGTGTCTGAAATAATACTATTATTAGGTTTTACTATTCCTGAAATTAAAGTCAAACCTAAGTCTGCAGCTTGGAGGTTAAGTTTTTTCCCCTTTGTCCATTTCTCCTACTTTCTCTTTAATTAACATGTGTCTAAATTACAAAATGTCTATTCCTGAAATTCAAACATTAAGAGCATGATTTGTTTCTGTGCTATGGTTGCACTTGAGTAGTTCTCAAGCAGGTGATTAAAAAGGTAAACACAAAATAAAGGCAGGAACACCAGACTTCTTTTTAGTATTATTTTATGTGTATGAATGTATTGCTTGCATGTATGTAAGCGCACCCATGTTGTGCAGTGCCACAGAAGTCAGAAGAGGACGTCGGAGCCCCTGAAACTGGAGTTAGGCCAGTTGTTAGCTGCCGTGTGGGTGCTGGGATTCAAACCTGGGTCCTCTGCAAGAGCAGCCAGTAGCCAGTATTCTTAACCACTGAGCCATCTCTCCTGCCCTAGGATACCAGACTTTTATCCAGCCAGGAAATAAGCTCCTTCCTGAATGAGGACTCTTTCCATAACCCTTGCTTGGCTGTGTCTCCTATCTTTAATTTTTTTAAATTTATTTTTGTCTCAAGTGAGTGTTTTGCCTGCATGTAAGTGTACCACATGCACGCAGTGTCTGTCGGGGCAGGAAGAGAGCATCGAATCCCCCTAGAACTGGAGTTCCAGACAGCCACCATGTGAGTCCTATGAACCAAACCCAGGTCCTGTGGACGAGTAGCCAGTGCTCTTAACCACAGAACCATCTCTCCAGCCCCCTCTTCTGTCTAAAATGTCTGATCAGCTCAAGTTGAACAATTAAAAAGCCGTTAGGGGGCTCTCCAACCAAACTTTCTAGTTCTCCTGGCTATTTATGAACCACTGACATCGGAATGAAAAACTAGAAAGTAGTGAATTTTTTTAGTAGTAAGGTAGGAAAGAATATACTTTCTTACCTCCTGGCTGGCTTATATGAATACTTTACTGGAGAACAGGCTTTGGGCTGGGTGTTTTCAGGTTCTTGATGTCTTATTCAAGAATGAAGTAAAAATCCACACAGATTGCAGAATAGCAAGGAAACATTATTCAGAACAAGATCTGAACACACTGCAAGAGAGCAACAGGCCTTGTGAGTGAAAACACTCGAGCGCCCCCAATATCGTTTGGGCCTTTTTTATATGGTGTTCAAAGAAGAGGAGTTTGTTTACTCTAGAGGTGTAGTTTGGATGGTTCTCTTGTTTTGATTGACAGGCTTGGATTACATGAGCCTTTGCTCTCTGCACATATCTCTTCCATAAAGCATCTGATTTTAATGATATATACCCAATTATGCATAGGCATAAGATGATAAATAGGGTGTTTAAAGTTTACTTGGGAATACAGTTTTGCCTTATTGTGCATGCTCCCAAAACCAGATTGGACGGGATTGGCCCTCCTACCCTCAGACCAGGATGTACTGGGAGTATGTTTGAGAAGGCACTTGCTACCAAAAACTCAAGTCTACATGGTAGAAGGAAAGACTCCTGCAAATTTGCCTCTGATCACTCATGTCCCTCCTACCCCCCCCCACACATACATACATACAAAATAAGAAAGTGTAGCTTTTTAAACATGTAAAAAAATATATAGATGGGAGAAATTAATGAAAGGAGAAATCAAAAAAAAATTTTAATGCAACTAAAAGGACTTTAAATTACTGGCCTGGCAAGATATGCCCACTGGTGCAATAGTGGCATGAGTATTAATGAGAGTAATTAACCACTCTGATTGGATTTAAGGTCTATGCCATAGGATGGAGCCCATACCTGACACTGATATCAGGCTAAGGAAACAGGTTAGACAGCTCACAGGACATAGGGGAGAGCAATACGACTTTCCTATTAAATAGTTATATTAAACTGACTGTTTCCTAATGACTTACACCCATAGATTCATGTGCCCCTCATCTCTCACCAGGGAAATTTCCTTATGCAGCAGATGATGATTAACAGAAACCCACAACTGGCCAACATGCAGAGAAGATCTCTGAATAAGACACCTATATCAAGCTTCTGCCTCCCAAGGACTCTTAACAATCTGGACCTTGGAGGAAAACCTTAGCTTATCTTCCTTAGTTTGAGGTCTCAGAAATCTATAGCAAACAAACTTGTTAAAAATTCTATCTCAAAAGACAACAGCACTAAAAGCATAGATGATCGAAAATAGGACAAAGTTGATAAATACATTTTTTTTTTTTTTAACCAGAAATCCAAGCTGGTCTGCTGGCTTCTACTACTACGACTAAGAAAACTTAGCAGGAAAGCCTTGCATAACAACACCAATATCTGAAGGTTTTGAATGCACAAGCAATGACCATTTGGAATGTGTGGAGATAATAGATCACCATTCACAACATCTGCAAAAAAATACAGTGACATACACCTTTAATCCAGCACTTGGGAGGCAGAGGTGGTAGATCTTTGAGTTCAAGGCCAGCCCGAGCTACATAGTTTCAGGCCAACTGGAGCTAAAAAAAAAAAAGAAAACCAAGGTTCATAGAAAATAAATAATCTGTGGGAGGTATGCCAGATATGAGAAGACCTAACATCATAAATACGTCATACCAGATTGTAAATTCAAAGCAATCTCATACTGTTGCAACAAAATGTTTAAGTGGATATAACAGTTTGATTATATTTTTCTGGGGGCGGGATGGAAAGATGGCTTAGTGGTTAAGAGCACTGGTTGTTCTTACAGAGGACCTGGGTTCGATTGCCAACACCCACATGGCAGCTAACAATGGTCCTTAACTCCAGTTCCAGGGCATCTGATGACCTCTTCTGACCTTTGCGGGCATTGCACAACACCTGTCTACATGCAGACAATACACCTATACATATAAAAATAGCGTTTATCTGGAATATTCAATTTTGATTAGATACCACATCAGTGTAGCTGGGATGTGCTGTTGGCACAGAAATAAATCACAGACACAGACAACCCAGAAATCCTGCAGTGTATACATGCACAGGAATTTGATCTTTGAAAAAGAGTATCACAATAAATAGGGAAAGGTTGAACTATTCAGTATATGATGGTGAAATTCTTGACCACTATACCTTGAGTAAGACCTATGTGAATTAAGCATGGAAATGTAGAAAGAACTAGAAGAAAATACTGGAAAATATTTGATGAGTGAAGGGCAAGGGGGGGCATTCTTAAAGAAGGCACAAAGCCCAGTAGCTATAAAGGGAGAAAAATGTAGCCGTAGTTCTAAAATGTGCCAGGTGTAATCCCATGTAGGAGGATCAGGAGTTCAAGGTCATCCTCTGCTACATAGGAAGTTTGTGGCCAGCCTGGGCTACATGAGATCCTGTCTCAAACCAATAAAATAAAAAAAATTTAATATAAAGCTCTTGGTGCTAGAGAGAGAGCTCAGCTGTTGAGAGCACTGGCTGCTCTTGCAGGGGACCTGGCTTTGATTTTCAGCACTCACATGGCGGCTAACAACCATCTGTAATTCCAGTTTCAAGGGAATCCAGTGCCCTCTTCTGACCTCCACGGGCATTATGTGGTGTGGGTGCATTTACACATGTGCAGGCAATACACTTGTACATACACACACAATGTTTTTAAAACTGTAAAGCTCATACACAAAATTACATTCATAAATAAAAAAAGATTGGAAAAATACATAACATAAAAGGTTTGAGATACATAATGTGGGCTGGAGAGATGACTCGGTGGTTAAGAGCACTGGTTGCTCTTGAAGAAGACTTGGGTTCCATTGCCAGCACCCATATGGCAGCTAGCAATTGTTTCTAGTTCCAGGGGATCTGATGCTCTCTTCTGGCTTCCATGGACATTGCATGCATCTGCTGCAATTAACATTCATGCAGGCAAACACTCATACATGCAAAATACAAATTTTTAAAGACAGTAATGTAAAAAGCACCTATAAATATAAGGCAAATGATATGAAGAACCTTGTAAAGAAGAGATAACAGAAACAATCAGGAGCCTAGCATGGTGTTGCACTCCTTTAATCCAAACACTCAAGTAGAGACTGGCAGATCTCTGTGAAATCAAGGCCAGCCTTGTTCTCATAGAGAGTTCCAGGCCAGCTGAGACTACAGGGAGACCCTGTCTCAAAAAACAAAACAAAACAAAACAAAAAACCACACACACAAAAGCAACCAGGAAAATGTATAAGTATGTTGAAATGGTAGATACTAAAGAACTGGTAATAGTGCTGGAGATAACAGGAGGAAATGAGTAAGTCCAGTATTGTTGAAGTGTAAATTGATACAGTGTTTTCTGTGGACAGTTTGCAGTTTTATAGTATCTAAAATATGTCTGCCTTTGCTCTACTCAATTGTAGTCACCCAGCCTAAAGAAATATTCATGCATGTATCTGAAGAATTAGGTATTAGAATGTGTACTGAAGCATTCCTTAAAAAATTAGGAGACAGGATAAAGAGATGACTAAGCAGTTAAGAGTTGTGCTTTGCTCTTGCAGAGGACTTAGATTCAGTTCCCAGCACCACATGGCTGCTCGCAACCACCTATAACTTCTGCCCCAGGGGCCCTGGTGCCTCCTTGTGCACACACACACACACACACACACACACACACACACACACAACACATACAAATAAGTAAATATTTTTAATTCGGGAACAATTGTGCACAAATATAAGAATCATTGGATTGGTGTATACCAATTTCTGTTGTGAAATAGTATGTAGCAGATAAAAACAGTACCTTTATAATGTGAGTATGGAAATATTTCCATACTGAACTGATAGCACCATAATCATGCTTTGGCTTCTGTTCTTGTGTTTCAAACCTGTTCACATCTGTTCAGTGTGTGCTCCTGTCTGTGTGCCTAGAAAACAGCAACAAAATATACGGAGTTGTTAACTCTGCTTCCCTTTGCCAAAGACAGCTGGATTAAGACAGGAATGAAAATTGGCTCGTCACATTTTACTCCTTTTTTAAGGGCTGTTTGACTTTTTTTTTTTTAAATAAGCATGTTATGTCTAACAATTTTCTAATTTCCTTTCACAGAAAACTTGCAAATGTAAATGTATACTCTGTTTTTCTTTGTGCCACAAGTCCATTTTTCTCTATGTTTGTCCTATCGCCTTATCTATGTGAGTGGAAATAAGCTTAAATTTAGCTCTGAGACCCTTGGGATCCACAATGCTGGAGTAGCCTACATAGTATATTCAGACTTTTTAAAAACCACGGCCCACAGTAAAAGTTAGACTTCCTGCAGAGTGAAAAGTAATCGTGGCTGGGTTGTAGCTCAAAAATAGAGTGCTTGCCTGGCATACACAAAACCTTGGGTTTGATCCTGCCCCAGCTGCCTGTGTGCACACATTATGAATGGAAAATTCCACCAAGCAACGCTGCTGTACCTCTAGTGACTCACAGAGAGGTTCTGTTCTAGCATATGGCTTTAAAGAAAACTCTACTCAGTGCACTATGTTTCACAATCCACTAACAGGTCATGTCCTGCTGTTTGAAAACATAGGCTAGAGACTTTCAGATACTCCTCTATGGACCCCTGACCAAACTGCTCCTCATGCATGTAATTCAACAGTCATCCAACTTTCACTAAATTCTCTTCTAAAAACTTTCACGACCTGAAAACCTCTGTTTTCAAAGTGACATGTCTGAGAATTTTCAAATACAATTTGATGAAAGTTAAAAACAGCAAGAAGACTGCTCTTGTGATTGAAGGTGCTCACAACATGACTGGCCGCCCCGACAGGCACAGAATGCCCCGAGAGGGGCTTCACTGAGTGCCCACTTCTTAGTGCAGATTGTATATTTTAAACTAGCATGAATCTACAAGGAAAGCTATCCAGATACTTGATAAGTAGATAAGAACACCTTCCATAGATTAAATAATCATTAACTTTGTTCAAGGAAGCCTGGGGAAGGGAAGTTAGTTGATTTGTTTAATGGGGTTTTTGTTTGTTTGTTTGGTCTTTTTGAGACAGGGTCTCCCTGTAGCCCTAGCTGGCCTGGAACTCAGTATGTACACCAGGCTGGCCTCAAACTCACAGAGATCCACCTGCCTCTGCCTCCCGAGTGCTGGGACTAAAGGCATATGCCACCACGCCCTGTGATTTGTTTAATGTTTAAAAAAAAAATAGTCCTCGCTGGGATAGTCTGTAACTCCAGTTCCAGGGGATCTAGCACCCTCTCATGTTCTCTTTGTGCATTGTATGACAAGAGTGTACCTACGTATGTATAAATAAATAAATAAATAAATAAATAAATAAATGAATAAATGAATAAATAATAAGTAATAAATAGGTCCTCACAATCCCCTCACATGTAAGAGAGGTGTTTGTCTCTTCAAAGAACAAAAATTCTCTAAAAGCTTAGGGCTAGATCATCCTAGATGAGGATCTTAAATGGTAAAATTGAGTAAGATTTGAAAACACTAAAGTCTTTGCCAAACTGTAAGCTCTGATGTCTTTACCAAAGTCAAGTTTTACCTAACTCTCCCAGGGTGGGATGCTTTATTGTATACCAGACCCGAGACAGCTTCACACATTATTTCGAGTCTCAAAATCTACAAGGTGAAAGTGGTCTCTTTATTTTGAAGATAAAATGAAGGATAGCAGGGCTTTTAGGTGGCTTCAGGGAAGTGGCAGAAGCAGGAACAGGATTCATTTCCAGCCCTGTTTTCTTCCTAGAGTGTGACCTTTTGCACTGTCTCCTGAACACGTGTTTATTCCACAGATATTTACTGTCATTGATTGTACAAAAACAGCCATGGTCAGAGGCCATGGCGGTGAGTGATACCCAAGCCTGAGCTGCACTTCTGATCAAGGGGCTAGAACCAATGGCTGGAAGGAAGAATGTATTGTTCCTGGTGGACACTTGGGCTTCTGTCATTTTCTACAATTGCTCACCTTTCCTCAGCTTATTAGTGTTATAAGCTTAAGCTGCCTAATGCTTCTAAATGTTTCTATTCCGTTCATTTTTTCTTTTTAAGATTTATTTTTAATTGTGTGTATGTGTGTGGGTAAGTGCATACGAGTACAGGTGTCTGCAGAGGTCAGAGGTGTCAGGTCCTCCTGGAGCTGGAGTTACAGGCAGTTTGAATTGCCCAATGTGGGTGCTGGGAATGGAATTTGGGTCCTCTGAAAGAACAGTACAGGTTGTTCTTGACCACTGAGCCATCTCGCCAGTCAGCCCCCCCCCATTCATTTTTTAAAATTTGTTGATTTTGGAGGGGGGTGGGTGGAGATAGGGTCTCCTTGTAGCCCCAGCTGTCCTGTAACTCACTATGTAGTCCAGGCTGGCCCCCAGCACACAGAGATCCACCTGCCTCTGCCTCCCAAGTGCTGGGATTAAAGGTGTGTACCACCATGCTGACTTATGATTACTTTTTTAAAAAGGTCTCAGTTAACCCTTTCCACAAATCTGATTTGAATCATTCTGCAATTTATAAAGATCATGATCATTTACATTTTTTTTTCATTTCCATGTTTAGCTAACTTGAGAGCCATGATCTTTTACACAATAAAAATATTCTGGAGACTGGAGAGATGGATCAGTGATTAAGTGCACTTGTTACTTTTGCAGAGGACCCAGTACCCACATGATGACTCATTACCATCTGTAATACCAGTTCCAGGGGATCCGATGCCCTCTTCTGGCCTCCTCGGGCACTGCATGCACATGATCACTTACATGCATGTAGACAAAACACTCATACACATAAAATCAAAATCTTTAAAAATGGATTCTTGCCGGGCATGGTGGCACACACCTTTAATCCCAGCAGAGGCAGGTGGATCTCTGTGAGTTTAAGGCCAGCCTGGTCTACATAGTGAGTTCCAGGACAGCTGGTGCTACAGGGAGACCCTGTCTCAAAAAGACCAAAAAAAAAAAAAAAAAGATTCTTCTGGGACTGGACAGATGGCTCAGCAATTAAGGGCACTGACTGCTCTTACAGAGGACCTGGATTCGATCCCAGCACCTACATGGTGGCTAACAACTGTTCATAACTCTAGTTCCAGGGGATCCAATGCTGTCTTCTGACTTCTTCAGGCATTGCACAGCATGGGATGCACTTAACACACATGCAGGCAATATGCCCAAAATAAAAATAATAAGATTTTTAAAAAATGGATTTTCTGTAAGTTGGGATGGTACACACCTAAAGTCTCAGCTACTTGGGAGGCTAAGCCAGGAGGGTCACCTGAGCCTGGGAATTCAAAGCTAGCCTGGCAACAGGGGCTGGAGAAATGTCTCAGTTGGTAATAGTGCTTGTGGTACAAGTGTGAGGACCTGAGTTGTGATCCCCAGGGCCCACATAAAAAGATGCACACTACTGCATGTGCCTGTAACCCCAGCACTGAGGGATAGAAATATGTGGCTCCCAGGAGCTTGCTTGTCAGAAATTAAATGGCCAGCTGAAATGACCAGTTTTTGGTTTAGTGAAAGACCCTATCTCTAGACAACAAGAGGAGAGTGACAGAGGGAGAAACTTATATTCCTCCTCTGGCCCATGGGTACCTACACCTGCTTGCTTATGTGCAAGCGTCACCCATGTTAGGGTTCAGATCTGCAGTGAACCCCTCCCCAGAGCAACAGGGCCTCATGGTTGTGCAAGCCCTCTGAAAATACAGGAGCTGAGTTAATGAGCACCCTGACTGCCTGCAGACAAGATAAACAGACTCCCTATACCTATGACCCAGGACCTGATTGCTTCAAGAACTATTTCAGCACAGCCTTCTTCCCCTTTGATAATCTTAGAAGACAAACAGACTCCTACACCCCAGACCCACTGATGTCGGAGCTGTGTCAGTACAAGCTGCTTCCCTCCTGAGAAGTTTCACAATGTGTAGACCCCTTATTCCATGACCCAAATCCTGGCTGTGATTTGAGAGAGGTTGTTCCCTCCTGATAAGCCCTGGGCTCTCTCCCCTGCCCTCTGCCTCCTGCCTAACTTTTTTTTTATGTTTTCCTGCCTTCTGCATCCCCTAAATCCCATATAAAAGCCCCTAGCCAACAACCTGTAAACTGACAGTTCCTCCATCCAGAATTAGGGGACAGTCCCATGTGTGTTCTCTGCCAATAAACTCTATCCCACTGGAGTTCTTGTCCGTGTCCTGGTGCTTTCTCCCAATTTGACTTGATTTACCTATGAACCCACACACACAAATGTAAAAATAACTAAACAAAAATATCCTTCTCCAGCTAGCCATTTAATCTCCACTGTCTCTCTAGGAGAGAAGACCAGTGCCTTTGGTCTGGATTGGAGAGCATCAGTCTTCCTGATCCTTGGCCTTCTGAATGTGCAGTGGTCCTGCAGGCTTACGTGCCAATAGGCTCATGTGAAGAGACATTCTTGGGGCTGAGAAACTTATTTCTTCATGGGCTTCAGAATCTTTTTTTTCCAGTTAATTATTTATTTAATAACCACATACTTAGAAGAAGCATTTCATTACAACAGCATTGACACATTCAATAAAAATTTTCAAAGCTAAGATGCATCTCTTTCAAAATTGGCTGTAAATTTTTAGGTTTACAG
>NW_008354544.1:1162533-1163545 GCF_000622305.1 Nannospalax galili | reverse complement strand
CTGTTGTGTTGTTGGCACCCCAGCCAATCCCCACTACTTGCCCTTCTGGTGAATCTAGTCAGCCTATCTAGAGGTCTTTGTTTTAGGAGGGTCAGCTGTTCCTCTTCTAACAGCAATCAGTTGTCAATACACCTTTAGATAAGATTAGGGTCTGGCATTCATTTTCCCAGTTCTATGCTGGGTTACTATTTGGGAGTCCCTTTGACCACCCTGGCCAACAACTCAAAAGAAGGTATCTCCTATCTGGCATTGTTACTTGTTATGTAGCCTTTAGCTATGCATATGGACTCTTAAGAAATTATATTGATGCCTTTAATCTTTGGTTATGCTTTCCTTTTGGATGTTTAAGGCCATACAGTTTATTTTTACTCTTAAGGTCGTTTGATGACCTGTTCCTCAGGGATAACATGGGCTTGGAAGGAGCCCCTGGCTCCTTTCTTTTACCAGTTCCACCTATGTGAAGATAAGTCAAAGGTCCTGCTCGACCACGGTTGGCTTTGCTTGGAAGCATGGAGGAAGGATTCCTCTGTGTGGACCCTCCTCTTTGTAGACTGGACACCAGTTCAAGTCCATCTGATGGGGTCTCCTTGGCCTTCTTGATCAAGAGGACCAGTCATCCACCACCATTACAGGACATTTTGGGAGATGCTCATAGTCCCCTGGAACTAGGAGGGCAAGGAGCAAAAACTGTCCTTTATGTCCCTCTTACCAAATTAGTATAGGTCTCAAAGTATGTCTGTTAAACCTCCAAGAAGGTTAGTTCCATCAGTCTGATACTTTTAATTACTGTGTGCCATGTTGTGGGAAGCGAGTGCCACTGAGTCAGCCAAGGATGGCGCCTTGGCTGGCTGCCAAGCCTCGTGACTCCAACCCTTGGCTGGCTGCCAAGCCTTGTGACCCTCGCTTGTTTACTCCAACTGGCGCAAGCGCTCATGAGCCCGATCATGTGCTGCCTGCCTGATCAGAGACATCATCAAGCATGACCCTGCTACGTGGCCCAATGAGCTGCCAC
>NW_008354544.1:1160996-1161486 GCF_000622305.1 Nannospalax galili | reverse complement strand
AAAATGGGACATGCAAGGCTGCCCATTGGCCCCAGTACAACTAGGAGCTAGGCCAAAAAAACGTGAGGAGGGGCCCTCCACCTCAGGGCCCACAAATATATGGGGCGGTGCAACAAACACCTACCCCATGGCCAGTGCTTCAGCAAATTCCAATCAGCCAAGGGACCTGGACTCCCCAAGAAGAGCAACCCCAGGGAGTGCAGGACTGGACATCTGTTCCACCACCAGACTCGTACTAACCCCACAAATGGGGGTCCAGGCCCTTTTATCTGACTTCCACGGCCCCCTGCCGGAAGGCATGGTGGGAGTTCTTTTAGGGCAAAGTTCAGCGACCATGAAAGGGCTTGTGATTCACCCCGGAGTCATAGATTCAGATTATGAAGGAGAGGTGAAAATTATGGTTTCTTCACCTAGAGGGATATCATTAAGTAACCCAGGGGATCACATAGCTCAGATACTTATTCTTCCTAGTTAACATCCATTATATCCT
>NW_008354544.1:1136686-1157200 GCF_000622305.1 Nannospalax galili | reverse complement strand
GGCGCCCAATGAGCTGCCACTCTGCCTGCCTGCTGCGTGTGTGTGTGCCCTGATTGGTCCTGGCTGGGAGGAGGGCTGTTGGGTAAACTATATTCTGTGTCGTCTTTCCTCGGCTCTGCTGGACGGAGTCGTGGCTTGCGGCACCATGTAGATAAATCTTTGGCAAAGATCAATTGTTCTCAGATAAAGCTTACCTAGACATATATTTCTTGAGCTGTTATGCATAATTTGTCAGTAGGTTGTAGGAGCAATATGGTTCCCTCTGGTTTTCAAAACTAGCTAGGCATTATTTATCTCTTGCATTGTCTCACCCCTCCACCATAGTTGTCCCTCTTATGGTGCCCCCATTTCCCCCCTTTCTCCCTTAATAATACCCCTCTCCTACAGTCCTACCTCTCTTGAGCTCCTTCTTTCCCTTTATCCCCTAGGTTCCTTGTATATCCTTCCCTCCGCCCTCCCTTAAACTAACCCAATTTTTGTCTCTATCTCCCTTATTAAGGCATGCTTCCTATTGTTCTTCCCTTTCATATTCTTTCTTTTCCTTTACCTCCCTGTTTCCTTTCCATTAGAATCTTATGTGGAAGGGGCAGGGTGCTTACTAGAGCTAGGTTAAAGTCAGGTAGAGAGATGCCTCTAACAGAAGTTTACTTTGAATGGTTTTGAGAGACCAGCCACTTGGATGAGTGCCAGCCAACAGCAAGACAGGCTGCAGCAAGCCTGAGACATGCATGTGATTGTTTCACAGCACTGGATTGCCCCCAGCTATATCCAAGCACTGACACCAAACAGCTGAATGAGAGACACTGATATTCTGGAGAGGCAGAAGCCTTAATTTTTCTGCAAAGATGCTGCCATAGCAGTAAACTCCAGCACCATTGACAGGCCCTCCACCCAAAGAGCCTGTCGAGGAAATCATTGTAGACTTTACTTTCTTCAGACCTCAACCGTCAAGCTAAAGGACATTTTTTTAGATTTTTAATAACTCCATGAGAATTTAATAATGTGAAGTATTTCAGTTGCTCAAATGGAGGCTGTTAGGAATAGGAGAGGAAAGAGTTACAGGTAGAAAAGAAAGCATTCAACTTCAATGATTCATATTGACCTTTATTATAGGTGACGAGGGGTGCTTAGCTGACTGTTGGGAATTGACAGTAGCCACTCTGGTTGGTCAACTGGCAGGGGAGTTTAGGTGTTTGTATGAGGAAATAGAGTCACAGGGGGTGGGTAGGGGCTTTTGTAAAGGGCTTAGGGCCAGCATTGTTCTGATATAGGTCTCTTTTGGCAGAAGACTTGTTTGTAGAACAGAATTAGCAGTTGGCGTTTTGATGGGACTTCTCTTTAGGGGCATTTTAATATTACTGGCATTTAATGAATGGAGGAATTTTATGCCTTTGTCTGAGTTGATTGCATAATCTCTGGGGAGCTTAACGGACTGCTTGGGAACTTTCAAGGTGGAAAACTGATTGGGCAGAGAACTTTTAGACTAGGGCAGGTATAGCCTTGAATAAATTGAATTAATGCTCTCTTTAGAGCCCCTTCAGAGCCCTTGTCATCTAGTCCCTGACCTCAGGGGGATGTCAGGAGGACTCAGGAGTTGGAGGAGAAGATGCACAAATGGAATGGCTATTCATGGTTTCAGTTCTGGAGAAGGTCTCTTTAGTGCCAGATTGTTATCCTTTGGCAAACCTTTACCAGTCACGTTGTTATCCAGAGTGACCTATCGGAGAAAGCATAGATGTGGAGCCTCAACTGTAATTAATGAGAGAAACAGGATCCAGCCATTAGTTGGCCCTTAAGTTGAGAGGAACAAATTTTAAAATTGTGATAGAATATGGCACTCTCTTGTAAATCCCAGAACAACCACCACCCAACAGACAAAACTTTTAACTGTTATTTCTGCTCTCAAACAAGTCCCCAATCAACCCTTCAGTTTCCTAGCTGACTTCACTATGTGGCTGAGGCCAACCTGCTATTGTTCCAAGCCACCTTGACTCATTCCTCAGACTCCTTCTTATCAGTATGTACCTCCATTTAAAGCCTCCTTCATAGACTAACTCATCCTTCATTTATTTCAAAGCATTTGATTGCATACAGAATTACCTGGTCTCCTCACAGAAGGAAATCACCATGCTAATTCTATAGTTATATCTTTTCAGCCATCACAGGTACAAGCTGAACAAATTATGCAATCCTATCCTGACTGTCATTGGGTCCCATCATCTTGAGAGAAAACAAATTCTTCCTAATGAACTGTGGCGAATAGAGGTAACTTACATAAATTCCTTTGGTCATTTAAAATTGGCTCATATGTATGTTAATACTTTTTAAGTCTTTATTTTCACTACAACTCCAACGCAAAAATCTGCTCCAACTGTTTTAAGCATTTATTAATTGCTTTCTCTGTAATGGGGGCGTTGCCCAAACAAATCAAAAGAAACAGTTGTCCTTATGTATCTAAAACTTTTATCGCTTTTTGCGAGTTTTGGGAATTTCATGTCTCTCATGACATTCCCCACATTACCCCAAGTACAAGCCATAATATACTAACTCATTTATTATTCAACAATTAAATACGTAAACAAAAAGGAGGAACTAAAGATTCTGGTCAAGAAAAAAATTATACTTTCAATCTTTTAAAAATCTTTATTTTATTTTATGTGTATGAGCGTATTGCTTAAATGTATATAAGTGCATGTGTGTGCAATGCCCAAAGAAGTCAGAAGACAGTGTCCAACAAGAGTTACACTTGTTAGCTGCCATGTGGGGGCTGGGAACTAAACCCAGGTCCTCTGCAAGACTAGTCAGTGCTCTTAACCACTGACTCCAGCTCCCATTTTAAATTGTTAAAGAAGTAAATTGTCTCCAATCACTGCTTCAAGAGAAAAGGCTTTT
This sequence comes from Nannospalax galili, assembly GCF_000622305.1. Taxonomy (NCBI): domain Eukaryota; kingdom Metazoa; phylum Chordata; class Mammalia; order Rodentia; family Spalacidae; genus Nannospalax; species Nannospalax galili. The sequence goes on along the minus strand of NW_008354544.1, from coordinate 1,154,308 downwards.
TTTAAAAAAATTTATTCATTATTTTTATTTTATGTTTATGAATGTATTGCCTTGAATGTAGGTAAATGCACCCATGTCGTGCAATGCCCACAGGGGACAGAAGAGGCCATCAGATCGCCTGGAACTGGAGTTACAGACAGTTGTTAGCTGCCATGTGGGTTCTGGGATTCGAACCTGGGTTTTCTGTAAGAACAACCAGTGTTCTTAACTGCTGAGCCAAGAAAAGGCTTTTAATGTTGTTTTTTTTTTTTTGAGACAGGGTCTCCCTGTAGCCCCACCTGGCTTGGAACTCACTATATAGATGAGGCTAGTTTTGATCACACAGAGCTCCACCTGCCTCTGCCTCCCAAGTGCCAGGATTAAAGGCATGTGCCACCATGCCTAGTGAATAAAGGAGTTTTAAAAACAAATAGGTAAATATAATCATATACAAGAACGTTGTTTTTGTTTTAAATTTAGCTTCTAGGGGGCTGGAGAGATGGCTCAGTGGTTAAGAGCACTGTATTAGTCACTTTTCTGTTGCTGTGATAGAAACACTGACCCAAGCAATTTATAGAAGGAAGAGTTTATTTGAGCTTATGGTTCCAGGAGAATTACAGTCCATCATGGCAGGGAGGCATGGTGGCTGGAGGTGGCTGGAGCAGGAGCAGCAGAAACTAAGCTCTCACATCATCACACAGGCACAGGAAGCAAGAGAGTTACTGGAGATCTGGGAAAGCTTAAGAACGCTCTAAGCCCACCCCCAGTGACGTGCTTCCTCCAGGATAGTCGCATCTTCTAAAACCTCCCCAAACAGCACCATCATCTGGGGACAAAATGTCCAAATACTTCAGGGACATTTTCATTCAAACCATCACAAGCACTGACTGCTCTTGCAGAGGACCCAGTTGAGATTCCCAGCACCCCCATGGTGGCTACAAATCATCCTTAACTCCAGTTCCAGGGGAATCCGCTGCCCTCTTCTGACCTCCACAGCATTGCATGACATGGGTGCACTCACATACGTGCAGGCAATACACTCGTACACATAAAAATAATAAATAAAACAATATTTTAAATTCAGCTTCTAGCTGTAATTGCTGTAACAGAAGAAGAGCTAGAGAGGCACCACACTGTGGCAGGGTGAATTCACATCAGTGTCCCCATAAGAGAAAAAAAATGTTTTGTTTTGTTTTGTTTTTCAACACCAGGTCTCCCTATAGCCACAGTTGATCTGGAACTCCCTATGTAGACCAGGCTGGACTTGATCTTCTGGAGGTACACCTGGCTTGCCTCCTGAGTGCTGGAATCAAAGGTGAGCACCACAACACCCAGGTAAAGAGAAAAAAGTGTGAGAAAAGCCAAATTGGGAATTCCGAGGGAATGTTGAAGTCAGCTATAAGTACCTAAAAGCTGTTGAAAATAATTTAATGTTATTTTTTTTGAACAGACAATTGGAATTTATGAGGCTTAATGAAGAAAGAAACGGGTGACAGTATATCCAAGATAGTTGTATTGCACATCTAGCTGAAACTTGTCTGTGGCTAGCTGGTATAAAAAGGGGTTTTGATGAAGCTTGTAAATGTTTCAAGACAATTAGATTTATATCTATAGTAAAGAAGGCTAATGAGATATTTACACAGTGAAATATGTATCAGAAAGCTTTTTTCTAATAAGGTGTATTGCATTATTCACCCAAAGTAAAAAGTGGGGCTATTGATCATGCCTTGAATAAAAATTTCCATTTAAAGCTTAGATACAGATGTTTAATTATTGAAAGCAGGCATAGAAATAACAAATCTTTTAAGAGGCAGTCCTATTACTCTATACCCTGTGGTGCAGGAGTGAGTGTGTAACCCAAAGGCACCGATGTCCTTCCAAGGTGATTTTCAACCTGGAAACAAGGAAAGAGAGTCCTGTTCGTGGTGGTGAAGATGGTCCTAATTACAGTTCAGATGCCAGGGTGAGTGACTGAAATGATGTGAAAATAGAAGATAGGAAAGAAAGGCTTTGGGATTTTTGTTAAGCATGTCCCTGATGGGCAGCCTTACCTTGGTCCATCCAGGCTGTGGTTTGGTTTTAGGTTCTGTGAATATCATTTCTCTTCTGCCAAAGCAGGTTGGAGTTGGATTTCTGTCACTTTCAATTAAAAGAGTTCTAGGAGTGCAGCTCAGGGCACCGAGCACAGGCCACCAGCACACACAGTAAATAAATACATGTAAAAAAATTGCTTTTAGGGTTAGAGAGATGGCTCCTTGGTTGAGTTTTTGTTGCTCTTCTAAAGGACCCAAGGTCAGTTCCCAGCACCCATGTGTGGTGGCTCACAACCACCTGTAATACCAGCTCCAGAGGATGTGATATCTTCTCTGGCCTCTGAGGGCACACATAAATACAGCACACAGACACACATACATATACATGAATTAATAATAAAATATGTCTACGTAGTGACTCCAGGACAGCTAGGGCTACAGAGAGACCCTGTCTCAAAAAGACCAAAACAATTTTTTTTTAAATCTTTAAAAATTGTTTTTAAGGAAGATAATGAGTAGCAAGAAAAGTGTCTTTCAATAGCAAGCTTTTCTATTGAGAAGCAGAGTAACAGCTCCTATAGCAAGGAAGGTTCTGAAAATGGCTTGCCCAGGAAAACGTGTTGCCATACCCTTAGGATGGTCAACCACTTACTCAGCACTCTCAGAAAGACTGAAGACCAAGACAATGCCAATATCTGACTTAGGGATAGCCAGATGAAAAGAGGTGGAAACCAGCTTGGGATTGAAAGAAGCCATAGAGCTACAGAGAGAAATGGACAGCCTTGGCAAAGCTGTGGAAGACTCAGCAGATCACATCCATGGCTGTGGAGACAGCGGGGCTTCCTCCAGGATAGGAAGGAGGCCTCAAGTCTTTGACAACCTGGTTCCTGATGGGAAGGATCCACTGAAGGAATGGCTGCACACAGGCCGCAGGGCAAGGCAGGGTGTACTATCACACGCTGGGGCAAGTTTCCTCTGCTCATGACTCTGCTTTCTAGATCTTACCTGATCACTCAGGTTCAACTTGTTTCCTCTGACCTGAGTCCCTTCTTGGGAGAATTGAAATGACTTTGTGACAGTTTTAAATCACTTTTGAAAGCAGGGCAGTGCACATAACACGAAGGTTGTATTGCTAGAACAGAAATGCAGTGATTTGATGTCCTTCTCTCCTTAGGTCAGTAACCAGGGTCTTGTTGCCCCTGGACACATCCTCAGCTTGAGGGCTAGGTGTGTAGCTCAGCAGAAGAGAGTTTGCCAAACACGTGTGAGCTCCTAGGTTTAATCCTCACACTGGAAGCGAAACAAACACACTTAATGTGGGTTTCAGCTTCTCCCTCTGTGAAATGAGAAATTATGTTGCTAATAATTAAGGTGTAGGAGATACACCCCTGGGGCTGGAGAGATGGCTCAGCCACTAAGAGTGCTTACTGTGCTTACAGATGGACCCAAGTGCGAGCCCCAGCACCCATGTCAGGTGGCTGACAACTGGTGATCTGGCCTCCTTGGTTATCTGCACTCACACACACATACCCCCGCCACATAATTAAAAATAAAAATTTAAAATCTGAAAGAGAGAGAGATACCAATGAGGCCATAGAAGGCCTGTCTACCCCATGACACTTCCAAAAGAAGAGTTGACCTAAATTCCCAATATTTATGATTTAAATTAGATAATTCAGTATAAACACTGAACGTATATACACATTTATACACAGCACACATTGAAAATATTTCAGAACTGAGTAGATGACTCAATGGATAAAGTGCTTACTGTGCAAGGCTGACAATCTAGTTCAATTCCCAGAACGCTTATAAAGGTGGAAGGAGAGCTGTCCTCTGACCTTCACATGTGTTACCCCCATAACAATAAATAAAATGCATTTAAAAATTTTAATTAGGAAGGTCAGCTGTTTCTCATCTAGCAACAATGAGTTGTCAATATTCCTTTAGATAAGATTGGGGTCTGCTGTTCATTTTCCCAGTTCTATGCTGGGTTACTATCTGGGAGTCTCTTGGGCCACCCTGGCCAACAACTCAAAGGAAGGTATCTCCTATCTGGCATTGCTGATTGTTATGTAGCCTTTAGCTATACATATGGACTCAAGAAATTATATTGGCCCCTTTGATCTTTGGTTATGCTTTCCTTTTGGGTGTTTAAGTCCATACAGTTGGCTCAGATAAACCAATTTATTTTTACTCTTTAGGCCATTTGAGGATCTTTTCCTCAGGGGTCACATGGGATTGGGAGGAGCCCCTGGCTCCTTTCTTTTACCAGTTCTGCCTCTGTGAAGACAAGTCAAAGGTCCTACTCGACCATGGCTGGCTTCACTTGGAAGCATGGAGGAAATGTTTCTTCTGTGTTGACCCTCCTCTTTGTAGACTGGACGCTGGTTCAAGTCCATCTCGTGGGGTCTCCATGGCCTCCTTGATCAAGAGGACAGGTGACCCACCACAATTGCAGGACATTTTGAGAGATGCTCATAGTCCTCTATGTTGATTAGATTCACCAGATGGACAAGTAGTGGGGAACGGCTGGGGGTGCTGACAACATAGCAGACAGTAGCAGGGATGACAGAGTATAAGAGCTCTAGTGGAGGCAGGGGGGCTATGGGAGGGTGCCATCTAAGAAGTGGGTGTGTAGATGAATAAGATGATTTGGGATGTTCTGTGTGATACACGCACACACACACACATCAACAAATTTAAAAAATGAATTATATTTGAAGAGGAAGCATAGAACCTTACGTCATGTTAATTAGTTGAGGTGACAAACATTACTATTAAAATCTACCAGATGAAAATAAACAGCAAATCCCAATCTTATCTAAAGGAATATTGACAACTGATTGCTGCTAGATGAGGAACAGCTGACCTTCCTAAAACAAAGACCTCTGGATAAGCTGACTAGAGTCACCGGATGGACAAAAAAAAAAAAAAAAAAAAAAAAAAATTACCCAATGACTTTATGGACATACACAGGTGCCAAGGATCTGAGTACAACTGACTATGACTAGCAATAATCAGATACATACAGATTAGAGACTCATGCACCAACATCTCAGTGTTACTAGCAAAAACAATGAATCTGTAAGAAACAGTATATTCTAAAATGAAATGGAGATCTTTTTTAAAGGTTAAAAACTCATTCAATTTTATGTCTTACAGGGCTTATACTGAGTTCAGTATTGTATAACTGTATTAATTCAACTGTGAACCTAAAAATTTTATAGCCACTTTTGAAAGAGATGTATCTTTGCTCTGGAAATTGTGATTGGGTATGTTAAAAGCTGTAATGAGTGATGTACCTGAGCTAAAAGGACAAGCTTTTGGGGTACGTAGGAGCCACCATGATTGGTATAACATTTTAAAGTGAATTAAAAATTTTTGAACATACTCCTTTGATAGCCAGTGTTATATTTTTCAGATCAACACAAAGCACAATGGTTACTCTAAACTCAATGTTTTCAAATTCACATATTTAAAGTCATGCAACCTGGAGCTTCCCTGTCAGAATGACTAGCTGCCAAATTTATACTTGTTTTGATATTTAGAATTTTTAAATTTCTGTAATGTAGATTTTGTAGACTGTAATGTGTTCACTGCCTTTGTGAAGCAGTATATAATTGTATAATTTTGTGTGTAAACTGAATGCTTGGGCTTTCAATACAGTATTCATATAAGAGCACTGGTTGCTCTTGCAGAGGACCTGCATTCGATTCCCAGCACCCACATGGTGGCTAACAACTATCCTAACTCCAGTTCCAGGGGATCCAATACCCTCTTCTGATGTCTGCAGGCACTGCACAACATGGGTAACTTGCATACATGCAGGCATAACACTCATACATGTAAAACAAAAAAGGATGCTAGGATATACTGAGCTAGTGTGAAATGTAATTTTTTATTTATTTATTATTTATTTATATTTATTTATTTTTGAGGATGGAACCCAAGGCCTTGGTCATTCTAGGTAAGTGCTCTGCCACTGAGCTATATCCCCAGCCCATGAAATTTATTATTTTTAAAATTCCTTTATCCCATTTCTAATTTCTACAAGTCTTTTCTCAAATCCTTAGCCAGTTGTCTGGGAATGGCTTTGTACTGATTTATAGGAGAATGAAAAATTTCCTCCTCACTGCTTCGGGACAAAACTGGGAGAAGATGGCTGTCAGACAGTGTGGGCAGATGTTTCTAGGTGACATTCCAAGATTCCAGCCAGCTTTGTGTTAGGGATGCAGACATACTACCCATGTGCTGTCCTAATGATGTCTCCCCCACAAAATATGTTCCTTATATTCTTTCTGCAACCTGTATTTTATAGAAGCCTGCTGTGAACTTTAAATGGTGATGAAGTCAGAGTGGGGGACTGGGCCTAATGCATGTTGAATGGAAGAAAATTATTTGGCAATGCCCCTCACGTAGCATCACTGTCAGTGAAAGCACTGACCTAGAATTCTGGTCTCCTGGCAACATGCTAGTACCTCATGAGTGCGCAGCCTCAGCAGACATGAGGAAGTGCTTGCTGGGCAGCCACAGCTGCAAAGAGCTGCCCCAGGATCTTCAGCATTTCTTGGTTAAGTTTTAAATGTTCTGGTTAGGGAATTCTGTGGAAATCTGAATATTCACAATTTCTCACAGCAATGAAGACTGTTATTTTCACTTACTTATATAGGAAGAATAAAGGGATAGGGTGTAACTAAGTGATAGAGTGCTTGCTTAGCATGGACAAAGCTCTGGGCTTGATTCCCAGAAAGACACACACACACACACACACACACACACACACACACACACGGGCATAAGAAATTTCCTTTTTTTGCTCTGTTAATTCATTCAAGAAGCACCGGGCTCCCAGTATACATAGCTAGATACAGAGGTGTGAAGCCAGTGGGCATAGTCAACTTCTCAGAGACTTGTGTACTAGTGGCAGCTGGACAGTAAACAAAGTATAAGAGAAATAGTTAAGAGCTGAATAAAGAGGTGGCCGGTCACCATGGTGAGGAGTTTAGTTGCTGTTTTAAAGGACATGGGAGACCACCAGAGTCCTTAGGTTGAATTACAGTATCTGCTCCATGCATGTTTGGAAGCGTTGACTGTGGTGGCTGTTTGAATAACGGATACTAAGAAGTAAAATAAATGTAAGAAGACCAAGCTGGTGAATCTTGAAGAGATAATGGAGCTTGGACTAGACAGGCTTAGTGAAGAGAGAGAGAGGTAGACATAGTGGAGGAAGAAGCTGAGGTAGGGCTGACTGGCTGTGAGACTGAGATAGGTTAAACCTCCTCGACGGCCCATATAGTGATGCACACCTGTAATTTCAGCACTTGGGAAATAGAGGCAGGAGGATCAGGAATCTGGGTCATCCTAGTTACATAGTGAATTCGAGGTCAGCTTGGGCTATAAGAGATTCTGTCTCAAATAAAAACAAAACAAAACAAATCAAAAACAAAATCTTTTGAAGCTGCTGAATAGAGTGGGGCACAACTAGTTAATAACACAAACAGTTTCAAACAGACCGCTCTTTGTTTTGGAAGGTTATCCAATAGAGCCAATATTCATAGCCGTTCTTTGATTCATTCCATTGTAAGCCTTCCCAGGCTGAGTACTGTGCTTGACAGCAGAAGAAAATCTGACCGTCATAGAGCTTGCTTTCCACCAGACAGGCAATATGTGTAATGAATGAATTAATGATACAGCATGCAAGAACATGACTTGTGTTAGCAGAGCAAGAAGACTCAGGAGAATCGAGTGAGGGTGGGGGTTGTGGCTTAGAGGGTGTTGTGAGGCCTCACTGAGTGAATGTCTGCAGAATATAAAAATGATCTACATAAAAACATCAAAAACTGAAAGCTGCCAAAAGACAGGGATCATGAATAAACAAGTGGAAGTTAAATGAATGAATCTTAGTATTTTTATTACTATTATGGCTTCGGGCTGTAAATTATTGCCTAAGTTTGAGTAGAAATTGTAACTTCAGGGCTGGAGCGATGGCTCAGCAGTTAACAACACCGACTGTTCTTGTAGAAGACCCAGATTTGAATCTGAGCACCCACATGACAGCTAACAACTGTCCGTAACTCCAGTCCCAGGGGATCTGACAGCCTCTTCTGTCCTCTGAGGGCATTGCATGACACGGGTGCACTTAACCTATGTACAGGCATAACACTCATACACAAAAAATAAAATAATAAATAAAATTTTAAAAAGGAATTGTAACTTCAAGGAGGTAGGCCTTCAATTTGTTGTTTATTCTAAAATTTTTTATTTTATTTATTATTATCATGTGTATATGATGTGTGTGTGAGAGTATGCATGTGTGTGTGGAGGTCAGAGGACAACCTTTAGGAGCTCACTGTGGGTTCTGGGGATCAAACTCAGGTTGCCAGGCTGTCTACAATAGGCACATGAGGTTTCGTGGGGCAGGAGGATCACAAGTTTGAAGTGAACTTAGGGCACATAGTAGGATTCTGTTTCAAAAAGGAGAGTAAACTTTTTATGTTTAAAAAATCCTAATGATGGGGCTGGAGAGATGACTCAGTATTAAGAGCACTAGTTACTTTAACAGAGGACCCAGTTTCAGTTCCTAGCACCCACACACTGGCTCACAACCATCTGTAACTCCAGTTCCAGGGAGTCCAACTTCCTCTTTTGGTATCCATGGGCATTTCATGCATGTGGTACAGTTACATACATGCAGGCAAAACACTAATAAAAAATCCTGATGGGTCAGGTCTGGTTGTGTACACCTTTAATTCCAACACTTGGGAGGCAGTGGCTGGTAGATCTATGTGAGCAGGAGGCCAGTTTGTCTACATAGTGAATTCCAGGCCAGCCAGGGATACATATTGAGATCCTATCTCAAAAAGCTTCAAAAAAAAAAAATAGCAGTTAAGAGCACTTGCTGCTCTTGTAGAGGACCCAGTTTTCGTTCTCAGGACCTCCAAAGAGGTGCACAACCATCTGAACCTACAGTTCCAGAGGATCCAGAGGATTCTTACTGTCTCAGGCATCATGCAAAACACTCATACACATAAAATAAATCTTTTTTTTAAGCCAGTGTGGTGTCAGATGCTTTTAATCTCAGTACTCTGAAGGCAGAGACAGGTGGATTTCTGTGAGTTCGAGGCCAGCCTGGTCTACATAGTGAGTTCTAGGCCATTCAGAGGTTACAGTGAGATACTCTCAAAAAAAAAAAAAGGGAATGTAAGAGAATATAAATTTGATTTTTTGTTTCTCTTTGCTATAGCTCTCTTAATATTAACCAGAAATGCCCATGAAGCAAAGAGAGCCATAACTCTAATTACAAGAAGTGCCCCAGAAATAATCTCATCTCATTCCTACACATTTCTGCCCTGCTTGTATTGCCTCTGTCATCCTAGCCCTCTCTTAGCACAACAGGCAGACCTGACTAGACAGGGTGGCAGATCCTGGCATTTTGGATATCTGCGAACAGCTCAAGATAACACATGGTGCATGTGCAACTGAAACTTTGCCATTTTACAAATTAGGCAATGGATAAAGAAGTTCCTTTCTATGTTGTGAGGGGAAGGGAGCCTCCACAATGCAGGGCTGTCCAGGTGGCCTTTTCATATCTGCACTGCCAAACATGCATCGTAACATAGTACTCTGAGATAACATGCATTGTAACATGGTACTCTGAGATATCATGCATTGTAACACAGTACTCAGAGATAACACGCATTGTAACATAGTACTCTGACATAACATGCATTGTAACATAGTACTGTGAGATAATATGCCTTGCAACAAAGTACTCTGAGATAACATGCACTGTATCATAGTACTCTGAGATAACATGCATTGTATGATAATACTCTGAGATATCATCCATTGTAACATAGAACTATGAGATAACATGCATTATAACACAGTACTCTGAGATACCGTGCATAGTAACATAATAATCTGAGATAACCTGAATTGTAACACACTACTCTGAGATAACATGCACTGTAACATAGTACTCTGAGATGTTGTGCATTGTAAGATAGTATTGTGAGATAACATGCATTGGAACACAGTATTGTGAGAAAACATGCATTGTAATATAGTACTCTGAGGAAACATGCAGTGTAACATAGTACTCTGAGATAACATGCATTGTAAGATAGTACTCTGAGATAACATGCATTGTAACACAGTACTCTGACACAACATGCATTGTAATATAGTACTCTCAGATAACATGCACTGTAGCATAGTACTCTGAGATAATATGCATTGTAACATAGTATTCTGTGTTATCATGAATTGTAAAACAGTACTCTGAGATAACATGTATTTTAACATAGCAGTCTGAGATAACATACATTGGAACATAGTATTGTGAGATAACATGCATTGTAACATAGTACTCTGATACAACATGCATTGTAACATAGTTCTGTAAGATAACATGCATTGTAACATAGTAATCTGAAATAACATGCATTGTAACATAGTACTCTGAGATATCATGCATTGAAAGGTACTACTCAGAGATAACATGCATTGTAACATAGTACTCTGAGATAACATGCATTGTAACATACTACTGTGAGATAATATGCCTTGCAACATAGTACTCTGAGATAAAATGCACTGTAACATAGTAGTCTGGATAACATGCATTGTACATAGTACTGTGAGATAATATGCATTGTCAAATAGTAATCTGAGATAACATGCATTGTATGATAATACTCTGAGATATCATCCATTGTAACATAGTACTCTGACATAACATGCATTATGACATACTACTCTGAGATAACATGCACTGTAAAATAATACTCTGAGATAACATGAACTGTAACATACTACTCTGAGATAACATGCATTGTAGCATAGTACTCTGAGATAACATGCAGTGGAACATAGTACTCTGAGATATCATGCACTGTAAGATAGTACTGTGAGACAACATGCATTGCAACATAGTACTCTGAGATAACATGCATTGTAACATAGCTCTGTGAGATAACATGCATTGTAAAATAGTAATCTGAAATAGCATGCAATGTAACATAGTACTTTGAGATATCATGCATTGTAACATAGTACTCTGAGACAACATTCATTGTAACATAATACTCAGAGATACCATGCATTGTAACATAGAACTCTGAGATATGCATTGTAAGATAGTACTCTGAGATAACATGCATTATAACATAGTACTCTGAGATAAAATGCATTATAACATACTAATGTGAGATAATATGCCTTTCAACATAGTACTGTGAGATAACATGCAGTATAATATAGTAGTCTGAGAAAACATGCACTGTAATATAGTACTGTGAGATAACATGCATTGTCATATAGTACTCTGCGATAACATGCATTGTATGATAATACTCTGAAATATCATCCATTGTAACATAGTACTATGAGATAACATACATTATAACATAGTACTCTGAGATAACATGCATTGTAACATAATACTCTAAGATAACCTGAATTGTAACATACTATGCTGAGATAACATGCATTGTAACATAGTACTCTGAGATATCAAGCATTGTAACACAGTACTCTGAGATGTCATGCATTGTAAGATAGTACTCTGAGATAACATGCATTGTAACATAGTACTCTGGCATAATATTCATTGTAACATAATACTCAGAGATATCATGTATTGTAACATAGTACTCTGAGACATCATGCATTGTAAGATATTACTCTGAGATAACATGCATTGTAAGATAGTACTCTAAGATAACATGCATTGTCGCATAGTACTCTGAGATAACATGCATGGTAACATAGTACTGTGAGATAACATGCATTGTAACATAGTAATCTGAAATAATATGCATAGTAACATAATACTGTGAGATATCATGCATTGTAAGATAGTATTCTGAGATAACATGCATTGTAACATAGTACTCTGAGATAACATGCATTGTAACATACTACTGTGAGATAATATGCCCTGGAACATAGCACTCTGAGATAACATGCACTGTAACATAGTACTCTGAGTTAACATGCATTGTAACATAGTGCTCTGAGATAACATGCATTGTAACATAGTACTCTGGTATAACATGCATTGTAACATAATACTCTGAGATATCATGCATTATAATATAGTACTCTGAGATGTCATGCATTGTAAGATAGTACTCTGAGATGATATGCACTGTAACATACGACTCTGAGATAACATTCATTTTAACAATACTCAGAGATATCATGCATTGTAACATAGTACTCTGAGATATCATGCATTATAAGATAGTACTCTGAGATAACATGCTTTGTAATGTGGTAATCTAAGTTATCATGCGTTGTAACAAAGTACTCTGAGTTAACATGCATTGTAACATAGTACTCTCAAATAACATGCATTGTAACATAGTACTCTGGCATAACATGCATTGTAAGATAATATTATGAGATAACATGCATTGTAACACAGTAATCTGAGATGACATGAATTGTAGGATAGTATTGTGAGATAACATGCATTGGAATACAGTACTGTGAGATAACATGCACTGTAACATAGTACTCTGAGATAACATGCATTGTAACATAGTACTCTGAGATAACATGCATTGTAATAGAGTACTCTGAGATGTCATGCATTGAAACATACTACTATGGGATAACATGCATTGGAGCACAGAACTGTGAGATAACATGCATTGTAACATAGGAGTCTGAGATAACATGGATCGTAACATAGTACTGTGAGATAACATGCATTGTAACATAATACTGTGAGATAACATGCACTGTCACATAGTACTCTGAGATAGCATGCAGTGTATCATAGTACTCTGAGATAACCTTCATTGTAACATAGCACTCTGAGATAAAATTTATTGTAACATAGTACTCTCAGATAACATGCAGTGTAACACAGTACTGTGAGATAACATGCATTGTAATATAGTATTCTGAGATAACATGCATTGTAACATAGTACTCTGAGTTAACATGCATTGTAACATAGTACTCTGAGATAACATGCATTGTAACATAGTACTGTGAGATAACGTGCATTGCAGCATAGTACTCTGAAATAACATGCATTATAACATAGTACTGTGAGATATCCTGTAGTGTAACATAGTACTGTGAGATAACATGCATTGTAACATATTCCTCTGAGATAACATGCATTGTCATATAGTACTCTGAGATAACATGCATTGTAACATAGTACTCTGAGATAACATGAATTGTCACATAGTACTCTGAGTTAACATGCATTGTAACATAGTACTGTGAGATAACATGCATTGTAAGATAGTACTCTCAGATAACATGCATTGTAAATAAGTACTGTGAGATAACATGCATTATAACATAGTAGTCTGAGATAACATGCATTGTAAGACAGTACTCTGAGATAACATGCATTGTAAAACAGTACTCTCAGAAAACATGTATTGTAACACTGTACTCTGAGATAACATGCATTGTAACATAGTACTCTGAGATAACATGCATTGTAAGATAGTACTCTGAGATAACATGCATTGTAAAACAGTACTCTCAGAAAACATGTATTGTAACACTGTACTCTGAGATAACATCCATTGTAACATAGTAGTCTGATACAACATGCATTGTAATATAGTACTCTGAGAAGCTTGTATTGCCTCTGTCATCCTAGCCCTCTCTTAGCACAACAGGCAGACCTGACTAGACAGGGTGGCAGATCCTGGCATTTTGGATATCTGCGAACAGCTCAAGATAACACATGGTGCATGTGCAACTGAAACTTTGCCATTTTACAAATTAGGCAATGGATAAAGAAGTTCCTTTCTATGTTGTGAGGGGAAGGGAGCCTCCACAATGCAGGGCTGTCCAGGTGGCCTTTTCATAGTACTCTGAGATAACATGCATTGTAACATAGTACTCTGAGATAACATGCACTGTAACATAGTACTCTGATATAACATGCATTGTAACATAGTACTTTGAAAACATGCATTGTAACATAATACTCTAAGATAACCTGAATTGTAACATAGTGCTCTGAGATAACATGCATTGTAACATAGTACTCTGAGATAACATGCATTGTAACACAGTACTCTGAGATAACATGCATTGTAACATAGTACTCTGAGATAACATGCATTGTAACATAGTGCTCTGAGATAACATGCATTGTAAAACAGTACTCTGAGATAACATGCATAGTAACACAGTACTCTGAGATAACATGCATTGTAACACAGTACTCTGAGATAACATGCATAGTAACATACTACTCTGAGATAACATTGTTTCCCATATATTTTCTCTTTTTCATTCCCACATTTAGCCAGTTAGTTTGGCATGTTCCTTTTCAGTGGGGGAAACTCCACGCACAGCATTGTCTAGCAGTCCTTAAGAGAGCTTGGGAGCAAGCAGTAGGCTCAGTCAGCCCTACTTATATCTATGTTTTGCTCCTCACAGTATTGATCTATGCAAACTTTGGCTGAAGTTTAAATTTGTAATTGCTTAAAATTGTAAGTTCGGTGTTATAGTGCACACCTGTAATCCCAGAACTCAGGAGACCTAGAAGCATGAGTCTGAGGCCACCCTATGCTACCTAGAAAGACCTTGTCCAAAATAAAATAACATTAGAAACTTCATGTAAAGTCTGATGTTCTGGCTTTCCTTCCACTCTGGAAGAAAGCTTGACATATCCTTTGCCCATCTAGTAACAACCAGCTGAATCACAATTGTAGCTCTTGGATGTATAGCAGTCTGTTAATTAGGATGGATGGAGCCACTGTCTCAAAGAATCCTTTAGATTGCAGAGGCAACACACAGAAATTGGTTCTCACATGTGTCAAGTCCAGTGTAGTTGAGGCACACAAGTGTAGGAAAAGTTTAGTAACTTGAACTATACCTGGTTTGTGTTTTATACCCCAATCCTCTACTAATAATGCACTGGGCAACCTGGCATGTACTATCCATGTACTGTGCATATACACCCCCTCCAATCAATGCACCTAGTAATCTTAAAACTTCATAGACACTCACCTGCATCTGGTTACACCACCCTCTGAACAATAGTATAAGTTTCTGCACCCCTAACTACAGTCAAATTTAGACAGTTTATTTAAACATATTCCCAGTGTACTAGGGTATGGAGTTGTTTTAGGTGCATGCACAGGAAGGGTAACTATATTCTAGTGAACTTTAGGAGGAACCTTCTACCCTCTTATACCTATGCACAATTGAACTTGTATATCATTTAAATCGGATTCTGTTGCCCTCTGCTGTGAAGCCCATGGGTCCATGGTCACTCTTCTTTCCAATCTGACACCTGCACTGGAACTCCTGCCCAAAATGCAGATTTTCATAAAGACCCTCATGGAGAAGACCAATATGCTTGAGGTTGAACCCTTGGACACTGTACCAAATGGAAAGGCCAAGATTCAGGGCAAGGGAGGAATTCCTCCTGATTAGTGAAGACTGATCTTTGCTGGCAAGCAGCTGGAAGGCAGGTGTCATTTGTCTGAGTACAACATTCAAAAGGAGTCCATCCCTCATCTTGTGTTGAGACTTCATGGGTGCTAAGTGAATGAAGAAGTCTCGTACCACACCCAAGAAGAAAAGGCGCAAGACAAGAAAGGTTGACTTGGCTGTCTTGAAATCCTATAAGGTAGATGAAAATGGCAAGCTTAGTTTTACCTTCATCAGGAGTGCCCTTCTAGGCTGGGCACGGTGGAGCAAGAAATTAATCCAAGCACTCAGGAGGCAGAGGCAGGTGGATCTCTATGAGTTGGAGGTCAGCATGGTCTATGTAGTGAGTTCCTGGTCAGCCAGGACTACAACAGTGAGACACTGCCTCAACTAAAAAAAAAAGTTCCCTTTCCATGAACATGCTGGAGTTTTCATAGGCAGCCTCTTTGACAGACATTGTTTCGGCAAATATTGTCTGACTTACTGCTTCAGCAAACCAGAAGACAAGTACTTGTGTATGAGTTAATTTTTATTTATTTAAAAATATTTTATTATTTTTATTTTATGTGTATGAGTGTATATTGCCTGCATGTAAGTGCACCTGTGTCATGCAGTGCCTTTGGCGGTCAGAAGAGGCGTCAGATCCCCTGGAACTGGAGTTGTGGATAGTTGATAGCCACCATGTGGGTGCTGGAGTACCGAACCCTGGTACTCTGCAAGAGCAACTAGTGCTCTTAACCACTGAGCCATCTCTCCAGTTTCATGAGTTAATTAAAAAATATTTTATTTATTACTTTTATTTTATGTGTATGAGTGTATTGCCTGCATGTGTGTAAGTGCACCTGTGTCATGCAATGCCACGGAGGTCAGAAGAAGGCTTCGGATTCCCCTGGAACTAGAGTTAAGGACAGTTCATAGCTGCCATGTGGGTGCTTAGGAATCGAACCTGGGTCCTCTGTAAGAGCAATCAGTGCTCTTAACCACTGAGCAATCTCTCCAGCCCTCCATGGGTTAATTTTTTAAAAGGCAGGAACTGAAATAAAAATCAGATGAATTATAAAAACAGATGCATTATGGGACGAGACATGTGCAATAGGAAAATAAATATATGACCTAATCATCAATCAAAATAGAGAACTACCCAAACTATACCTTTAGTAACCAGCCCCTCCTTCTCTTGAATCCCATGAAAGAAAGCCCAAACAATAATCAGGGCTTTTGAGTATTCTTATTCATGTGGCCTGGGGTCAGTCTTGACAGTGTATCACTTTGTAATCTGTACTTTGCTCCAAAAAAAGTTATTACTATTATTATTTTTTTGTTTAGTTTTTTGAGAAATGGTCTTCCATAGTCCCAGCTGGCCTGAGACTCTCTATGTAGACCTGGTTGACCTTGATCTCACAGAGATCTGCCTGCCTCTGCCTCCCAAGTGCTGAGATTAAAGGTGTACACTACTTTACCTGACTCAAGAATTTTCTTTTGAAAATGAAATTGTAGTTTTTAATGAGGTACATTGTTTAGATTTAGGGATGAGAGAGGTCACAAACATTCTGTTTCTACTTATCTATTTATTTTGTAAGAGGAGAGGGGGGGGGTGTATATACCATGGCTCAGATTGTCAGGCTTAGTGGCATGTGCCCCTTATCTGCTCAGCATCTTGTTGACCTGGTCAAAACATTTTGGTTCTAGGTGAGCTGGTGCTATGAACTGAACCCCAGGCCTCAACATATGCTAGGTAAGCTCTATCACTGAGTCATATCCCCAGCCCTAGTTTCTATTTAAAATCCCTATTTGGCAAGTCTTGAGGAAAACAAACATTATCTCTGTAGGCAATTTCGACTTTATCAGTGTGTTGACTTTCTTTCTTTCTTCTTTCTTTTTCTTTCTTCCTTCCTTCCTTCTTTCTTTCTTTCTTTCTTTCTTCTTTCTTTCTTTCTTTCTTCTTTCTCTTTCTTTCTTTGTCTGGTGTGTGTTGGGAGCCTCTGTTATGTGAAGTATAAGTCTCTTCATATCCGGATAGCTCACCAGCTCGGAACCATGTGCTGGGACTCCTTTCATAGCAGGGTGCCTTCCTGGCATTTTTCCTGACTCTCCTTTTGAAGTGCCCACCACAAATGCCCTAACATAAACATGGCCTCTGGCTCTAGGAATACCATGCTTTCCTGTGTGATTTTTCAGG
>NW_008354544.1:1130880-1136486 GCF_000622305.1 Nannospalax galili | reverse complement strand
TCCTGTCTGCAATCTAGGCTGGGGGGGGGGCAGCATTCCTCCGTCACCGGCTCACGGATCCCAGCTTCAGCCGCCTCGTACTTTCCATACTTTCCCGCGTGATCCAGTGGCCAGTGGATCTCGCATCAAGAGGAAAGCGCATGGGGGAAAATTAAGGCGGTACACGGCTGGACAGCTCCAGCAGCAGAGACCCACAGAGACACGGAGAAGCCCGCGGGGCCAGACCCACCTTCTTCCAGGCGCGGCTGAGACCAGGGGACCGATCCCCGCCCCGCAACTCTCCAGGTGTGCCCGCGCACACCACGCCAGGGCGCCCAGCGCGCGCGCACCATAGTTGTGGGTTTTCACAAGATGATCAGTGAATTCCTAATAGGGAGACTTGGTGAAGACCATCTCTTTCCAGAGGTCAGGGGTCAGATAGCTTAGAGATGGCATCAAAGGTGGCCTTGGCAAAGTTGCGCAGGGTGGCAGTGCAGCCCGGGCTGATGTGTAGCAGTCATCAATACCAGCCATCATCAGCAGTTTCTTGGGCACAGGAGCAGAGACTATGCCAGTGCCTCTGGAGGCAGGGATGAGACACACCAGCACAGAGCCACTATGGCCTGTCACCTTGCATGGGCTGTATGGGCCTTGCCAATCTTGTCTCCAGTAGCCTTTCTGAACAGGGACAATGGAAAGCTTAGCCATGATGATGGGCCCTCGAATTGCAGTGGCTACATCACTGGACCACTTAACATTCAGACCAACATGACCGTTGTAGTCCCCAATGGCGGCAAAAGCCTTGAACCTGGTCCGCTGGCCAGTCTGGATCTGCTTCTGCCCTGGCATGATCTTTAAAATTTCATCCTTAAGAGATGCTCCCAGGAAAAAGTCAATCATCTGGGATTCCTTAGTGGGCAGGGAGACGAGGTAGATCTCCTCCAGGGACTTGATCTTCATGTCCTTGACCAGGCGGCCCAGCTTGGTGAGTGGAATCCACTCCTTGTCTTCAGCTTTGCCTCCACGAGCCCCACAGCCTGTGGCCCCGAGACCACTACCAAATCCTCCACGGACGCCTCAGCACCTCAAGCCTGGGTCCCCGGGTCCTCTAGGCCCCTCCCGCTGCACCAGCATCATCTGCCATTTCGTGTTTCCTGGAAGAAGAAGCTGTGTTGTTTCTTGATTCTTAATAGGAAAGGCAAAGTAGGCCTGCGAGTGTGCGCGTGAGGGGCTTCTTTTCCTTCCCAAGTGCTCTTGGTTTTTCCTGTCTTTCTATGCCGCCTCATCCTTATTCACGCTCTGAGACAGGTTTAGAACTCCAAAACTGAAGGCTAATCTTACTAATCCAGAAGATGAACTACAAGGGTGCGTGGGTGGGTGGGTGGTGGTGGTGGTGTGTGTGTATAACTGTACCTTATTACCTAAAATATGGGCATGTGACAAATCTTACATATCTGAGTTCAAGGGTGTTGGCGAAAAAACCACAACTCTCACCTCAAAGGTGGTAGCTGATTATTTTATTCTGGAGCCAAATATGAGTGACCATGGCCTAGGAACACAGATTTCAGGTTACCCCAAATTCACTGCTCCAATGTGGAAGAAGTTTCATGAAATTTTTACAGTAACAGAACAAAGAAAGTCATAAATTAAGGCACTTTTCAAATTCATTGGTAGAAACATTAAATCAGTTAACTGCAAAGTGGGAAAAAAAAAATCTAAGTTCTAGGCCTCAGATGCTATCTTTTAGTTGGTGGAAACCAGGGTTTTGTTATGAAAGCATTCCAAAGGAAAACTAGGGCTCTGTTGGAACATTCTAAATGATTTCCCTAATGGTCACAAAGGATGTTAGGTCATGTACAGAGCAGGGTAATACATGGCTATTAAGTGGGCTAAAGATGGCCCAAAATATTTACCTCTGGACTTGGAAAATTCCAAACTCCACATTTCCTTAAGTTTTAATCAGTTAATCAGCCTTGCAGAAAGAAGGCTCATTTCAAAGCTTTTTTTTTTCCTGGGAACTTTCACAAGGCCTGGGATTGAAACTGCCCATTCAGTGCTGCAATTCCTAAATTAAGGTGCTGAGAAAGGCAGAGACCTTGCTCAGTTCAGTTTTTCCTAGAAATTGTGCTTTTCAACACCCAGACTCGAAGAAGGCTTTCCCGCCCTCCCGCACTCCACAGAAAACAAACAAAAGCCCAAATCTCAAGAGGCTGATGGAAAGACTTTCAATGTGGTCTTGGATGCTGTGATTGGTGTTAAAGCTCCACAACAGGTACTGCCTATTCCTGGCATCCATTGTGTGCAAGCACTTAGGAAAATTTTTTTTCATAGTAAAGAATCTGGTTAAATTGTGAAGTAGAAAACAAAATCCACTTTTTAAAGTGTTCTGAACATCAAAGGAACTCCTCTTGCATGAAAGAGGCCTCGTTTCAGAATCCCACGTGAGCCTCCACCCTTTTGAGAAGGGCGCTTGTGTAGAAAAGTTTGAACAGATTTGGCCCTGGGCCTGGCTTGGCTCAGGGCCACCTTCCTCTGGTGCGCACTGCCTTCATCTTGGGTACTGTGCTCCAGTTAGTATCTCCTCACAGCTTGTCAGTGCTCGTGCAAGAGCCAGTGCCAGATTCCTCCTCCTCTGCTTGCAAGAGAAAATGGGGAGTCAGCAACTTTAAGGGGCCCTCATGGGGGTGGGGAGAGGCTGACTCTCAGTATTCTGAGCCACCTGGTCTTTTCATTCTGCAGTGAGTTGTGGCCCAAGTAAGTACGAGATTGAAGTACTTTTTTAAATGTTTGTTTTTTCTTCTTTTTTTTTGTTTATGTGTAGGAGTGCATTGCTTGCATGTACGTGCACTCGTGTCGTGCAATGACAGCGGAGGACAGAAGAGGGCGTTGGATCCCCTGGAACCGTGGTTATAGACAGTTGGTAACTGCCATGTGGTTGTTGGGAATCGAACCCGCGTCATCTGCAAGAGCAACCAAAGCTCTTAGCGGTTAACCGTTAAGTTTTCTCTCCAGCCCCTTTAATGTTATTTTTGAGTCAGAGTTTCGCCGTGTAACTGTCCTGCCTTGAACTAGCCATCCTCCTGCCTCAGCCTCCCCAGTGCTGTGGTGACAAGCCTGTATCCCGGAACGAAGCTCCCAGTTTCACCCACCCAGCATTTCTTCACCCCGCAAGTCCATCTTTGGGTGTCCTGCCTCTGTAGCACTGAAGTGTCTGTGAGGGTGCTTAGAAAAGTCTGCTCAATTAATGGGGGCTGGCTCTGGAACACTCGCATCGGAGCCCAGCCCAGGGGCTGGGGGACCCAGAGCGATTTGCCCTCCACCTAGCAGTCAGCTGAGAAAGGGCTGGGGTGAGGGGGGCCTGGGCTGCCCACGCGGCTCGGAGGTGCGGGTTGTGGCCGGGATTCTTCCCGCCACCGGTGCTGCACAAACAGCCGCGCACACACACGCAGGCTGGCGCAATCTCCAGCGCTCCTTGCAAGGACGGAAAAGGAGGGTTGAAACACTAAACTCCCACAATCGGATCATGAGCGCGGCCAATGGGGATGCGAGGTTCCTCGTGACAGCCAATCAGTGCGGGGTCTGCGGCTGCGGGCCAATGGGGCACCGTTCGCGGAGGGCTGAGCCCGCCCCACTCGCGCTGCCTCGGCCCTGACGCGGGTAGTTCCCGCGGCTCTGTCTCGCTGCTTCTCCGCCTCGGAGTCTCGCCGCCCGCGCTGCCTTGCCATGGAGCCCCGCAAGCAAGTGGTCAACTTCGGGCCCGGGCCCGCTAAGCTGCCGCGCTCGGTAAGGCGCCTTCCGCGCTCGGGGCGGTGGCTTCGTTCGCTCTGCGGGCGGTTGCGGGGCGCTCAGGGGGTGCGAGGTCTCGGCGGGTCCCGGGGGCTTGGGGGGTGCTGAGGTCGGCGGGTGCGGGGGCTTGGCGGGCGTAGCGATGCCAGCTGGTGTTGGCGGAGCTTGATTGCTCGCGCGTGCATCCCGGGTGTGCACTGGGCGCCGCGCACCTGCAGCCTGGAGCTGGGCCTCCGGGGCTGGCAGGAACTGGGATGTGGAACGGCGATTGCTGCGGTCCGGGCAGCGCGGGCACATGCGTGCATGGTCTCGCGTGGGAGTGGGAAGGAATGGACGTTCGGCCGGCGGACCAAGTCTGTTAAAAGAGACGCAGACTGAGCGTCCACACCTGGGAACCCTGCTCCTCAGGTGTCTGAAATTGAAAGCCGTTGGTCAGGTCCCTCCCCAACCCCCTAATCCCCAAATTTGTGTTTCTCCTGTAAATATGCCCAGCCCAAAAGGCCCCCTTCTGCTTCGTACTCTGTTCTGGAGCGCCGTCTTCCCCTGGTCACAGTCACAGCGTGCCCTGGGTGTCCCCAGGCTCGGGTTCCTCCCGCCCCGCAGCTGTGCGCAATGCGATGCCTAGGCTGGGTCTGGAACCCTCTGTCCCTGCTGCTATCTGATAATGGGACGACGCGGGGCCACAGCCAAGCATTGTACAATTACCTATTGTTGAACCCCAGTGATCTCCCTGGGACGCAGCCACTTCTGTGCGGTAGGGACAGAATCTCAGTGTGACCCGGGGGGCGGCGGGAGGGTAGGGGACAGAGCCTCAGTGTGATGGGGGGCTGAAGATAGGCTGCACAGGCTGAGAACAGAGCGTTCTTTGCTTTTTCATTTTAAGTTCTCAGCTGGAACTGGGGGAACTTCTGGAGGCACCCCCTTTCCTTGTCCTGTAATGGAGGAGGCATGTTTTTGTTCATGTTTTGTATTTTGAGACAGACTCTGTCTGGCCTGAAACCTGCTGTTGTAGGCCTCGAACTCACAGAGATCCCCTGCCTTTGCCTCCCAAGTGCTGGGATTAAAGGCATATGCCACCATGCCCGACCTTATTTGTTTTAATTATTTTTAAAAGGCTTTGTCTCATAGTCCAGGCCAGCTCAAAACTAACTTTGTATTCCAGACTGGACTACTCTGAGGTCTGATTACAGACATATGCCATTCAGTACAGTTTAGAAAGCTTCTTGATTTAGGTCAGTTGTAAAGATTAGATAAGCTTTCAACCTTTGTCACCTATAAAGAAAACTTTTTAAAATTCAATTTATGCATACATATATGTATGTGTCTATGCACCATGTGCATGCAGGAGCCTTGGTAAGTCAGAAGAGGGGGCTCAGATCCCCTGGAACTGGAGTTACAGATGGTTGTGAGCCACCATGTGGGTGCTGGGAATTGAAACTGGGTGCCCCCTGCCCCCCCCACAAGAACAGCTACTTATTTTTAATCATTGAGTTATTTCTCCAGTCCCCCAAAATATATTTTACAAAATGATGTACATGCATATGGTTATAATGAAAATACAAGCTTTAAGGAGGACTGGAGAGGCCAGGCGTGGTGGCACACACCTTTAATCCCAGCACTCAGGAGGCAGAGGCAGGCGGAGCTCTGCATTCAAGGCCAGTTGGGCAAAAAGACCCCCCCCAAAGGACTTACTGCTCTTCTAGAGGAACTGAGTTCAGTTCCCAGAAGCCGTGTTCACTCACATCTACCTGTAAGTCCAACTCTTGGGGATCCATTGCCTTTGGCCTCTTCTGGTACTTGCACTCATGTAGATAACACACATACATACACATAATTACAAA